>NC_069501.1:188460806-188524803 GCF_027579735.1 Bombina bombina | reverse complement strand
ACAGGCCAGGCGGCTTGTTTTTCCCACAGAATACCTCTGGAATACATTGTTTCAAATGCAGCAAAGGATTCTGGGTAAGATATGCAAAAAATGACAAATTTTTACTTTTACCTCCCCCTAATTTTAAATGTTGTATTTTGTCCGAAAACAGCTTCACCCAGCAGTGATTCAAACCTTCTCCCAGCTGATGAGTAGCAATAACTACGAAACAGTCTGTCCTGGGATGGTTATGAATCACTGCACTAACCTTAGCTAAGTTTATAAGCTGTGTGAACAACAATGCTTTGGCGTTAAGGGAATCTGCTGAAGAAGGGGATACTTTGTCCCCGAAACGTCACTACTTTCACAGTAAAAGTTTTTTTTTTTTGGAAAGACCAGCGAGTGCCAGTTTTGTGTTCAGCTATATTTAATTACACTAGCACCCTAGCAGTTGATATACTGAGTGAGAAAGAGTGCTCTCCCTTGTTACTATATATATATATATATATATATATATATATATATATATATATATATATATATATATATGTATATAACATTTTGGGTGACTTGTCAGACTTCCAAAGAGGACAAATTGTGTCTCTGCAGAGAACTTAAACTCAACATCCATGGAAGAGCTGCAACTGTTAAACCTTAAACCACAGACATCAACATTAAAATGCAAAAAAAGATGGTGTCATGCCCATAAAACCTGGACAGCTGTTGGTCGCATCATCAGAGTTTGAATTTTAGACTACTTTTGCTACGGCACAGTTACGTACTGTTGTATTTCATTTGTTTATAAACGGTTTTATGTGGTATCCCTCCACTGTTGGGGTTTTAAGTGCAGTGTTTATGCACAAATATTGTTTCTTTCATGTAATTGGCATGAGTCCATGAGCTAGTGACGTATAAGATATACAATCCTACCAGGAGGGGCAAAGTTTCCCAAACCTCAAAATGCCAATAAATACACCCCTCACCACACCCACAATTCAGTTTTACAAACTTTGCCTCCTATGGAGGTGGTGAAGTAAGTTTTTGCTAAGATTTCTACGTTGATATGCGCTTCTCAGCATTGTTGAAGCCCGATTCCTCTCAGAGTAAAGCATTGTCAGAGGGACGTGAAGGGAGTATCATTTATTGAATACAATCATTTCCCTAACGGGGGTCTATTTCATAGGTTCTCTGTTATCGGTCGTAGAGATTCATCTCCTACCTCCCTTTTCAGATCGACGATATAATCTCAATTTACCATTACCTCTACTGATAACTGTTTCAGTACTGGTTTGGCTTTCTGCTATATGTGGATTGGTGTCTTTTGGTAAGTATGTTTTTTTTGTTACTTAAGGCACCCCAGCTATGGTTTGGCACTTTATGCATTTATATAAAGTTCTAAATATATGTATTGTACTTATATTTGCCATGAGTCAGGTTCATGTATTTCCTTCTGCAGACTGTCAGTTTCATATTTGGAGAAAAACAGAATTTATGTTTACCTGATAAATTTCTTTCTCCAACGGTGTGTCCGGTCCACGGCGTCATCCTTACTTGTGGGATATTCTCTTCCCCAACAGGAAATGGCAAAGAGCCCAGCAAAGCTGGTCACATGATCCCTCCTAGGCTCCGCCTACCCCAGTCATTCGACCGACGTTAAGGAGGAATATTTGCATAGGAGAAACCATATGGTACCGTGGTGACTGTAGTTAAAGAAAATAAATTATCAGACCTGATTAAAAAAACCAGGGCGGGCCGTGGACCGGACACACCGTTGGAGAAAGAAATTTATCAGGTAAACATAAATTCTTTTTTCTCCAACATCGGTGGGTCCGGCCCACGGCGTCATCCTTACTTGTGGGAACCAATACCAAAGCTTTAGGACACGGATGAAGGGAGGGAGCAAATCAGGTCACCTAAATGGAAGGCACCACGGCTTGCAAAACCTTTCTCCCAAAAATAGCCTCAGAAGAAGCAAAAGTATCAAACTTGTAAAATTTGGTAAAAGTGTGCAGTGAAGACCAAGTCGCTGCCCTACATATCTGATCAACAGAAGCCTCGTTCTTGAAGGCCCATGTGGAAGCCACAGCCCTAGTGGAATGAGCTGTGATTCTTTCGGGAGGCTGCCGTCCGGCAGTCTCGTAAGCCAATCTGATGATGCTTTTAATCCAAAAAGAGAGAGAGGTAGAAGTTGCTTTTTGACCTCTCCTTTTACCTGAATAAACAACAAACAAGGAAGATGTTTGTCTAAAATCCTTTGTAGCATCTAAATAGAATTTTAGAGCGCGAACAACATCCAAATTGTGCAACAAACGTTCCTTCTTTGAAACTGGTTTTGGACACAGAGAAGGTACGATAATCTCCTGGTTAATGTTTTTGTTAGAAACAACTTTTGGAAGAAAACCAGGTTTAGTACGTAAAACCACCTTATCTGCATGGAACACCAGATAAGGAGGAGAACACTGCAGAGCAGATAATTCTGAGACTCTTCTAGCAGAAGAAATCGCAACTAAAAACAAAACTTTCCAAGATAATAACTTAATATCAACGGAATGTAAGGGTTCAAACGGAACCCCCTGAAGAACTGAAAGAACTAAATTGAGACTCCAAGGATGAGTCAAAGGTTTGTAAACAGGCTTGATTCTAACCAAAGCCTGAACAAAGGCTTGAACATCTGGCACAGCTGCCAGCTTTTTGTGAAGTAATACCGACAAGGCAGAAATCTGTCCCTTCAGGGAACTAGCAGATAATCCTTTTTCCAATCCTTCTTGAAGGAAGGATAGAATCCTAGGAATCTTAACCTTGTCCCAAGGGAATCCTTTAGATTCACACCAACAGATATATTTTTTCCAAATTTTGTGGTAAATCTTTCTAGTTACAGGCTTTCTGGCCTGAACAAGAGTATCGATAACAGAATCTGAGAATCCTCGCTTCGATAAAATCAAGCGTTCAATCTCCAAGCAGTCAGCTGGAGTGAAACCAGATTCGGATGTTCGAACGGACCCTGAACAAGAAGGTCTCGTCTCAAAGGTAGCTTCCAAGGTGGAGCCGATGACATATTCACCAGATCTGCATACCAAGTCCTGCGTGGCCACGCAGGAGCTATCAAGATCACCGACGCCCTCTCCTGATTGATCCTGGCTACCAGCCTGGGGATGAGAGGAAATGGCGGGAACACATAAGCTAGTTTGAAGGTCCAAGGTGCTACTAGTGCATCCACTAGAGCCGCCTTGGGATCCCTGGATCTGGCCCCGTAGCAAGGAACTTTGAAGTTCTGACGAGAGGCCATCAGATCCATGTCTGGAATGCCCCACAGGTGAGTGACTTGGGCAAAGATTTCCGGATGGAGTTCCCACTCCCCCGGATGCAATGTCTGACGACTCAGAAAATCCGCTTCCCAATTTTCCACTCCTGGGATGTGGATAGCAGACAGGTGGCAGGAGTGAGACTCCGCCCATAGAATGATTTTGGTCACTTCTTCCATCGCTAGGGAACTCCTTGTTCCCCCCTGATGGTTGATGTACGCAACAGTTGTCATGTTGTCTGATTGAAACCGTATGAACTTGGTCCTCGCTAGCCGAGGCCAGGCCTTGAGAGCATTGAATATCGCTCTCAGTTCCAGAATATTTATCGGTAGAAGAGATTCTTCCCGAGACCAAAGACCCTGAGCTTTCAGGGATCCCCAGACCGCGCCCCAGCCCATTAGACTGGCGTCGGTCGTGACAATGACCCACTCTGGTCTGCGGAACGTCATCCCTTGAGACAGATTGTCCAGGGACAGCCACCAACGGAGTGAGTCTCTGGTCCTCTGATTTACTTGTATCTTCGGAGACAAGTCTGTATAGTCCCCATTCCACTGACTGAGCATGCACAGTTGTAATGGTCTTAGATGAATGCGCGCAAAAGGAACTATGTCCATCGCCGCTACCATCAACCCGATCACTTCCATGCACTGAGCTATGGAAGGAAGAGGAACGGAATGAAGTATCCGACAAGAGTCTAGAAGTTTTGTTTTTCTGGCCTCTGTTAGAAAGATCCTCATTTCTAAAGAGTCTATAATTGTTCCCAAGAAGGGAACCCTTGTTGACGGGGATAGAGAACTCTTTTCCACGTTCACTTTCCAGCCGTGAGATCTGAGAAAGGCCAGGACAATGTCCGTGTGAGCCTTTGCTTGAGGAAGGGACGACGCTTGAATCAGAATGTCGTCCAGGTAAGGTACTACTGCAATGCCCCTTGGTCTTAGCACCGCTAGAAGGGAGCCTAGTACCTTTGTGAAAATCCTTGGAGCAGTGGCTAATCCGAAAGGAAGCGCCACGAACTGGTAATGTTTGTCCAGGAATGCAAACCTTAGGAACCGATGATGTTCCTTGTGGATAGGAATATGTAGATACGCATCCTTTAAATCCACCGTGGTCATGAATTGACCCTCCTGGATGGAAGGAAGAATAGTTCGAATGGTTTCCATCTTGAAAGATGGAACCTTGAGAAACTTGTTTAAGATCTTGAGATCTAAGATTGGTCTGAACGTTCCCTCTTTTTTGGGAACTATGAACAGATTGGAGTAGAACCCCATCCCTTGTTCTCTTAGTGGAACAGGATGAATCACTCCCATTTTTAACAGGTCTTCTACACAATGTAAGAACGCCTGTCTTTTTATGTGGTCTGAAGACAACTGAGACCTGTGGAACCTCCCCCTTGGGGGAAGTCCCTTGAATTCCAGAAGATAACCCTGGGAGACTATTTCTAGCGCCCAAGGATCCAGAACATCTCTTGCCCAAGCCTGAGCGAAGAGAGAGAGTCTGCCCCCCACCAGATCCGGTCCCGGATCGGGGGCCAATATTTCATGCTGTCTTGGTAGCAGTGGCAGGCTTCTTGGCCTGTTTTCCCTTGTTCCAGCCTTGCATTGGTCTCCAAGCTGGCTTGGCTTGAGAAGTATTACCCTCTTGCTTAGAGGACGTAGCACTTTGGGCTGGTCCGTTTTTACGAAAGGGACGAAAATTGGGTCTATTTTTCGCCTTGAAAGGCCGATCCTGAGGAAGGGCGTGGCCCTTACCCCCAGTGATATCCGAGATAATCTCTTTCAAGTCAGGGCCAAACAGCGTTTTCCCCTTGAAAGGAATGTTTAGTAGCTTGTTCTTGGAAGACGCGTCAGCCGACCAAGATTTCAACCAAAGCGCTCTGCGCGCCACAATAGCAAACCCAGAATTCTTAGCCGCTAACCTAGCCAATTGCAAAGTGGCGTCTAGGGTGAAAGAATTAGCCAATTTGAGAGCATTGATTCTGTCCATAATCTCCTCATAAGGAGGAGAATCACTATCGAGCGCCTTTTTAAGCAAACCTTCTAATTTTTTATCCATAGGATCTTTGAAAGCACAACTATCCTCTATGGGTATAGTGGTGCGTTTGTTTAAAGTAGAAACCGCTCCCTCGACCTTGGGGACTGTCTGCCATAAGTCCTTTCTGGGGTCGACCATAGGAAACAATTTTTTAAATATGGGGGGAGGGACGAAAGGAATACCGGGCCTTTCCCATTCTTTATTAACAATGTCCGCCACCCGCTTGGGTATAGGAAAAGCTTCTGGGAGCTCCGGCACCTCTAGGAACTTGTCCATTTTACATAGTTTCTCTGGGATGACCAACTTTTCACAATCATCCAGAGTGGATAATACCTCCTTAAGCAGAATGCGGAGATGTTCCAACTTAAATTTAAATGCAATTACATCAGGTTCAGCCTGTTGAGAAATGTTCCCTGAATCAGTAATTTCTCCCTCAGACAAAACCTCCCTGGCCCCCTCAGATTGGGTTAGGGGCCCTTCAGAGATATTAATATCAGCGTCGTCATGCTCTTCAGTAACTAAAACAGAGCAGCCACGCTTACGCTGACAAGGGTTCATTTTGGCTAAAATGTTTTTGACAGAATTATCCATTACAGCCGTTAATTGTTGCATAGTAAGGAGTATTGGCGCGCTAGATGTACTAGGGGCCTCCTGAGTGGGCAAGACTCGTGTAGACGAAGGAGGGAATGATGCAGTACCATGCTTACTCCCCTCACTTGAGGAATCATCTTGGGCATCATTGTCATTATCACATAAATCACATTTATTTAAATGAACAGGAATTCTGGCTTCCCCACATTCAGAACACAGTCTATCTGGTAGTTCAGACATGTTAAACAGGCATAAACTTGATAATAAAGTACAAAAAACGTTTTAAAATAAAACCGTTACTGTCACTTTAAATTTTAAACTGAACACACTTTATTACTGCAATTGCGAAAAAACATGAAGGAATTGTACAAAATTCACCAAATTTTCACCACAGTGTCTTAAAGCCTTAAAAGTATTGCACACCAAATTTGGAAGCTTTAACCCTTAAAATAACGGAACCGGAGCCGTTTTAACACTTTAACCCCTTTACAGTCCCTGGTATCTGCTTTGCTGAGACCCAACCAAACCAAAAGGGGAATACGATACCAAATGACGCCTTCAGAAAGTCTTTTCTAAGTATCAGAGCTCCTCTCACATGCGACTGCATGCCATGCCTCTCAAAAACAAGTGCGCCGCACCGGCGCGAAAATGAGGCTCTGCTTATATTATAATATCAATAAACACAGATAAAATGATTCCACAAAGCTAAATATGATTTAAAACTGAATCGATTTAGCCCAGAAAAGTCTACAAACTTAATAAGCCCTTGTGAAGCCCTTAATTACCATCGTAATAAACATGGCTTACCGGATCCCATAGGGAAAAATGACAGCTTCCAGCATTACATCGTCTTGTTAGAATGTGTCATACCTCAAGCAGCAAGAGACTGCACACTGTTCCCCCAACTGAAGTTAATTGCTCTCAACAGTCCTGTGTGGAACAGCCATGGATTTTAGTTACGGTGCTAAAATCATTTTCCTCATACAAACAGAAATCTTCATCTCTTTTCTGTTTCTGAGTAAATAGTACATACCAGCACTATTTTAAAATAACAAACTCTTGATTGAATAATAAAAACTACAGTTAAACACTAAAAAACTCTAAGCCATCTCCGTGGAGATGTTGCCTGTACAACGGCAAAGAGAATGACTGGGGTAGGCGGAGCCTAGGAGGGATCATGTGACCAGCTTTGCTGGGCTCTTTGCCATTTCCTGTTGGGGAAGAGAATATCCCACAAGTAAGGATGACGCCGTGGACCGGACACACCTATGTTGGAGAAATAAACATTTTAAGAAAAAAAATTTCTTACCTGGGGTTTAGTCTTTTTTTCTAAATTGACTACTTTTTCTTGCAAATTGCGGGCGGTATTAGGCCCGCGGGTGCGCAAAATGCTAGACTTTATTGCGTCATTTTTGGCGCGAGAATTTTTTGGCCCGAAAAATACGTCTGAGACGCAACTTCGTCATTTCCGGCATCGTAGTTGACGCTGAAGCCTTACACACGGTTGTGTAGTTAGTGACGCGAGTGTGTCATTTCCGGTTATTGTTGGCGCCAAAAAAATTTCAGTTACGTTGTGCATCATACTTGAAGCCAAACATTATCATTATTTTAATACCCCATTGATGTTTGCCTCTTGCCTTTTTCTCTATCAGAGGGCTATGCTATTTGCATTTTTTCCCATTCCAGAAACTGTTGTATAAGGAAATTGATAATTTTGCTTTATATGTTGTTTTTTCTTTTACATTTTGCAAGATTTCTCAATCTGATCCTGCCTCAGAAGTATCTGCTGGAACTTTGCTGTCTGACATCGGTTCTTCCAAAGCTAAGTGCATTTGTTGCAAGAGTGGAAATTATTTCTCTGAATGTCATTTGTAATAGTTGTCATGATAAACTTTTACATGCAGATAGTGTGTCCATCAGTAATAGTACATTGCCAGTTGCAGTTCCTTCAACTTCTAATGTACATGATATACCTATGAATTTTAAAGAATTTGTTACTGATTCTATTCAGAAGGCTTTGTCTGAATTTACACCTTCTAATAAACGTAAAAGGTCTTTTAAAACTTCTCATTCAGTTGATGAAATTTCAAATGAGCAACAACATAATCCTCCTCTGATGAGGATCTATCTGATACAGAAGATCCTTCCTCAGACATTGACACTGACAAATCTACTTATTTATTTAAAATAGAGTATATGCGTTCTTTATTAAAAGAAGTGTTAATTACTTTAGATATTGAGGTAACCAGTCCTCTTGACGTTCAGTCTAATAAACGTTTAAATGCTGTTTTTAAACCTCCTGTGGTTTCTCCAGGGGTTTTTCCTATTCCTGAGGCTATTTCTGATATGATTTCTAAGGAATGGAATAAGCCAGGTACTTCTTTTATTCCTTCTTCAAGGTTTAAAAAATTGTATCCTTTACCAGCAAATTCTAGAGAGTTTTGGGAAAAAGTCCCCAAAGTTGATGGGGCTATTTCTACTCTTGCTAAACGTACCACTATTCCTATGGAAGATAGTACTTCCTTTAAGGATCCTTTAGATAGGAAGCTTCAATCTTATCTAAGGAAAGCCTATTTATATTCAGGTCATCTTCACAGACCTGCAATTTCTTTGGCTGATGTTGCGGCTGCATCAACTTTCTGGTTGGAGAATTTAGCGCAACAAGATTTAGATTCTGACATATCTAGCATTATTCGCTTACTGCAATATGCTAATCATTTTATTTGTGATGCCATTTTTTATATTATCAAAATTGATGTTAGATCCATGTCTTTAGCTATTTTATCTAGAAGAGCTTTGTGGCTTAAATCTTGGAATGCTGATATGACATCTAAGTCTAAATTACTATCTCTTTCTTTCCAAGGTAATAATTTATTTGGTTCTCAGCTGGATTCTATTATTTCAACTATTACTGGGGGAAAGGGAGTTTTTCTGCCTCAGGATAAAAAACCTAAGGGTAAATCTAAGGCTTCTAACCGTTTTCGTTCCTTTCGTCAGAATAAGGAACAAAAATCTAATCCTTCCCCCAAGGAATCTGTTTCCAATTGGAAGCCTTCCTCAAATTGGAATAAATCCAAGCCATTTAAGAAACCAAAGTCAGCCCCTGAAATCCGCATGAAGGTGCGGCCCTCATTCCAGCTCAGCTGGTGGGGGGCAGATTAAGGTCTTTCAAGGATTTTTGGATAAATTCTGTCCAAAATCAATAGATTCAGAACATTGTCTCTCAAGGATATCGAATAGGATTCAACGTAAGACCTCCTGTGAGAAGATTTTTTTATCTCACGTATCCCAGCAAATCCAGTAAAAGCTCAGGCTTTCCTGAAGTGTGTTTCAGACCTGGAGTCTTCAGGGGTAATCATGCCAGTTCCTTTCCAGGAACAAGGTCTGGGGTTTTATTCAAATCTATTCATTGTCCCAAAGAAGGAAAATTCATTTTCCTTCTGGATCTGAAAATTTTGAATCGTTATGTAAGAGTACCAACTATCAAGATGGTGACTACAAGGACTATTCTGCCTTTTGTTCAGCATGGACATTATATGTCCACAATAGACTTGCAGGATGCATACCTTCATATTCCGATTCATCCAGAACATTATCAGTTCCTGAGATTCTCTTTTGTAGACAAGCATTACCAATTTGTTGCTCTTCCATTTGGCCTAGCAACAGCTCCAAGAATCTTTTCAAAAGTTCTAGGTGCCCTACTCTCTGTAATCAGAGAACAGGGTATTGCGGCGTTTCCTTATTTGGACGATATCTTGGTACTAGCTCAGTCTTTACGTTCTGCAGAATCTCACACAAATCAACTAGTGTTGTTTCTTCGAAGACATGGTTGGAGGATAAATTTACCAAAAAGTTATTTGATTCCTCAGACAAGGGTCACCTTTTTAGGTTTCCAGATAGAGACAGAGTCATGGACACTGAATCTAACAGACAAGAGACGCTTGAAATTGATTGCAGCTTTCGGCACCTTCAGTCTCAGTCATTCCCTTCAGTGGCTATGTGCATGGAAGTTTTAGGCCTCATGACTGCAGCATCGGACGCGATTCCTTTTGCTCGTTTTCACATGAGACCTCTCCAGCTTTGTATGCTAAATCAATGGTGCAGGGATTATACAAAGATATCACAATTAATATCCTTAAATCCCAATGTACAACGCTCTCTGACGTGTTGGTTAAATCACCAACGTTTAGTTCAAGGGGCTTCTTTTGTTCGACCAACCTGGACTGTGATAACTACAGATGCAAGTCTTTCGGGTTGGGGAGCTGTTTGGAGATATCGGACTGCTCAAGGGGTTTGGAAATCTCAAGAGGCGAGATTACCAATCAATATTTTAGAACTCCGTGCAATTTTCAGAGCTCTTCAGTTTTGGGCTCTGTTGAAGAGAGAACCGTTCATTTGCTCCCAGACAGACAATATCACAACTGTGGCATATGTCAATCATCAAGGTGGGACTCACAGTCCTCAAGCCATGAAAGAAGTATCTCGGATACTTGCTTGGGCAGAATCCAGCTCCTGTCTAATCTCTGCAGTGCATATCCCAGGTGTAGAGAATTGGGAAGCGGATTATCTCAGTCGTCAGACTTTACATCCAGAAGAGTGGTCTCTCCATCCAGATGTGTTTTCTCAGATTGTTCAGATGTGGGGTCCTGAAGAGATAGATTTGATGGCCTCTCACCTAAACAAGAGACTTCCCAGATACCTGTCCAGGTCCAGGGATGTTCAGGCGGAAGCAGTGGATGCGCTAACCATTCCATGGAATTATCATCCTGCTTACATCTTCCCGCCTCTAGTTCTTCTTCCAAGAGAGATTTCCAAAATCATGCAGGAACAATCGTTTGTGTTGCTGGTGGCTCCAGCATGGCCACACAGGTTTTGGTATGCGGATCTTGTTCGGATGTCCAGTTGCCAACCTTGGCCACTCCCGTTAAGGCCAGACCTACTGTCTCAAGGTCCATTTTTCCGTCAGGATCTCAAATCATTAAATTTGAAGGTATGGAAATTGAACGCTTAGTACTAAGTCATAGAGGTTTCTCCGACTCAGTGATTAATACTATGTTACAGGCTCGTAAATCTGTTTTCAGGAAGATTTACTATTGAGTTTGGAAGACTTACTTTTCATGGTGTTCTCATAAATTTTCTTGGCATTCTTTTAGAATTCCTAGAATTTTACAGTTTCTTCAGGATGGTTTGGATAAAGGTTTGTCTGCAAGTTCCTTGAAGGGACAAATCTCTGCTCTTTCAGTTTTATTTCACAGAAAGATTGCTAAACTTCCTGATATTCACTGTTTTGTACAGGCTTTAGTTCGAATTAAGCCTGTCATTAAATCAATTTCTCCTCCTTGGAGTCTCAATTTGGTTTTGAAGGCGTTACAGGCTCCTCCATTTGAGCCTATGCATTCTTTGGACATTAAACTACTTTCTTAGAAAGTGTTGTTCCTTTTGGCTATCTCTTCTGCTAGAAGAGTTTCTGAGCTATCTGCTCTTTCTAGTGAATCTCCTTTTCTCATTTTTCATCAGGATAAGGCGGTTTTGCAGACTTCTTTTCAATTTTTACCTAAGGTTGTGAATTCTAACATTAGTAGAGAAATTGTTGTCCCTTACTTGTGTCCTAATCCAAAGAATTCTTTGGAAAGATCCTTACATTCTTTGGATGTGGTAAGAGCTTTGAAATATTATGTTGAAGCTACTAAAGATTTCAGACTTCTAGTCTATTTGTTTTATTTTCTGGTCCTAGGAAAGGTCAGAAAGCTTCTGCTATTTCCTTGGCTTCTTGGTTAAAGCTTTTGATTCGTCAAGCTTATTTGGAGTCGGGGAAGATCCCGCCTCAGAGAATTACAGCTCATTCTACTAGGTCAGTCTCCACTTCGTGGGCTTTTAAGAATGAAGCTTCTGTTGATCAGATTTGCAAAGCAGCAACTTGGTCTTCTTTGCATACATTTACTAAATTCTACCGTTTTGATGTATTTGCTTCTTCAGAAGCAGTTTTTGGTAGAAACGCTCTTCAGGCAGCTGTTTCAGTTTGATTCTTCTGCTGATGTTTTAAGTTTTTCTTATCACTAAAGAATAAATTTATACTTTGGGTTGTGGATTATTTTTTCAGCGGAAATTGGCTGTATTTTATTTTTTATCCCTCCCTCTCTAGTGACTCTTGCGTGGAGTTCCACATCTTGGGTATTTGATATCCCATACGTCACTAGCTCATGGACTCTTGCCAATTACATGAAAGAAAACATAATTTATGTAAGAACTTACCTGATAAATTAATTTCTTTCATATTGGCAAGAGTCCATGAGGCCCACCCTTTTTATGGTGGTTATGATTTTTTTGTATAAAACACAATTATTTCCAAATTCCTTTGTTGATGCTTTTGGGCTTCAAAATGCTGAGAAGCGCATGTCAACGTAGAAATCTTGGCACAAACTTACTTCACCACCTCCATAGGAGGCAAAGTTTGTAAAACTAAATTGTGGGTGTGGTGATGGGTGTATTTATAGGCATTTTGAGGTTTGGGAAACTTTGCCCCTCCTGGTAGGATTGTATATCCCATACGTCACTAGCTCATGGACTCTTGCCAATATGAAAGAAATGAATTTATCAGGTAAGTTCTTACATAAATTATGTTTTGATTGCTGTCTGGCCGAAATAAAGGAAGATATCTTTGTCTGGTGGCTCTGGCTCCAACAGTTTCTTCCCAGGAAGGTTCTTGAATCTGTTCAGCCGCTCAGTGGGGTGCCAGTGAGGATCATTTCGGATAGGACGAATATGTGATCAAGCACCTTGTGAAAACTGAATACCTCATACATTTGAGGATTAAACATGTGAGAGCACTTGCTTTCTTTTTTTCTGATTTTGCTTGGACATTTACATACTACACCAGGTTGTTGTTTTTGTTTTGTGCGCTCCTCCACCTCTTGTTTCAGTTTTAATTGAGGATTACTTCGTTTGAGATGCCGCTATTAAAGGGATACAGCTGCAAGATTCACACAGCTGCAAGATTCACAGAACACCAATCCAGTCAGGACATTTTCATCTACAGTGACTAGTGGACAGTGAATGTTTCTCTGGAACTGTTTTTCTCAAAACAAGTGGTAACTTAAGACTTATTTTCTCTAATAGCGCGGTATTATGTCTGTTTTTCTGTGATTTAAATATAATGTCAATTAGCCCGTGGCCCAGCACTCCAACCTTTGTACACAACAAGTGACCTGGGTGCAGTCTTCAAAGACTTGGATACACAACTTTGCAAGAAAGGAGGGCACTCACAGGATTTGAAAATAGTCAATAGGGTTTATTGAACATACATAGCATTTTAATGCATAACAAGTCATAGTCAACGTTTCGGCTCAACATACATAGCATTTTAATGCATAACAAGTCATAGTCGACGTTTCGGCTCTTTTCAGTGAGCCTTCTTCAAGACAAATTTTAAATCTCAGTGCGGCTAACAAGCTGTGCTCCCGGCGGAAAAATTAAATGGATACATATATACACACACACATCAACAGGAGTATGCTGAACCTGGATAATGCTACATCAATCAAATCTTAAATTAATCATTGGCAATGAACATAAAACATTTTTGAAAAACTTTACCTTTGAGTTTCAGTGTGTACTCAACACCCTTAGAGAAGGGCAGCGCGAACAGAAAATTATATCACGCATTTGCCACGCCTCTTAGCCAATAGAAATGTGTATGGAAATAGTAAAATCACGGCCTCCACAACAGAAGAACGCATGTGTTGGTGTTTATGTGACCACAAGTGAACTCTTGATTGTGGTCACAGCATCCGCTTGCACGTGCTTTTGTTTGTATGTTAAAGCCATTTTTCTCAAGGGAATGGAAATCAAGGTAAATCATTTACATATTTGTATAGTGTAAATGTTTACAGTGTAGTGCACCCATTAGTCTTGTATAGCCCTTCGAGCTGTCAAAGCATATCTGTGTTGATGAGGCCAATATGCAGCTCACATCGGCTGCTCAGCTTCAGATATTGTTAGCAAAAAGAACAACTGCTAGTATCTTATCCTAATAAAATCCTTACAGGTGCAGTTATGAGTACCTCCCGGTAACTGATGCGTTTCATGAATGTGAATAGACAGCTGGGAGGGATATGCTGTGATTAGCAGGAGGTGCCTCTGGTGTATAACTCACATTATCTCTGCGTGATATTGAAGTGTGTGTGTAACCACTGCTGCTGGTACCTAAGTGTCTGGCAAATGTTATATGTGTCTCCACTGTGAATTAACTTTTATCATGCTCAGGACTTCACAGTGCCGCTAACGTCATTGCTGATGTCATTTGGAAAGCCTCACATGAGCATTGCTAGCAGCTTAGAGAAGGGATGGGAAGGAGGGGGAATTCAGGGTAAGACAATAGTTTCCAAACAAGCAGTTTGGGTTTGAAGTGTAAAAACCAGCATCTTATAAATAATAAAAAAAAAAAATGTATTATATATATATATATATATACACACACATACACACACATACACACACATACATATACACATACATACACACACAAATACTTGCAATATGTTTACTGCTTGACTTACATGCATATCATCATACATTAAAAACTTAAGCCCCCCAAACAATTTGGTGTATAGTGTCCCTTTAAATATGTTAGTCCACTTCATGGTTATGATGGCCTAAAAGGAATTGCTTAACACAAATCCACACATATCTCCTTTTTGAATTGTACTCACAATAGATCACAATCCATACGAGGTAAATGCACTGTGGTTGTAGGACCTCTAATATACCTGGGGAGGTTAACACAATTTGTGCCACTTGCACATCTTGGAATCGGATGATATTTCCTTAAAAAGTCTGTTCCGGTTGTTTCAGCTGACCGGAAAAAGAAAGAAAAAAAAGAAGAGAAAAGCATAATATAGTGTAGTAATTTAATTAAAAGCTATCTGCTGCACAAATGCAATGGTGGCTCTCAAAAAATAAAATGTAAAACAAATACAAAAGGTATGCAAATAAATATATACAACATAGGGAAGAAAAACCGACAGCACAAACAGCAAAAGTGATTAGAAAATGAAGTAGTCAGTTCAAAGAACAACTTTACTATAAGGAACTGGGTAAAACAAACAAGCAGAGAACAGATACACTTGAATAATAATTGGATAAAAAAATCTTTGTTATGTGCACATACACAAAAAAAATGCCAATGACCTAAAAACGGACAACTTCAATTACAGTATATGGGAGGATATCCCTAGCGCCTCTAAAGTTAGAAAACAATCAAGATAGGCAGCGTTAAATAGGGAGTTTAGAAAACAAAAGTGAGCTGAATAAAAATGAGATAGGTATAATAAACCCGTGAGTTCTAAAATACACAAACTAGGAATACTGAAAAACAGAATTTATACTTGCCAATACATTTCTCTCTTTCGGGATGATAAGAGTCCATAAGAGATATATTTCCTGCCAATAGGAGGTGGTCAAGAACCCTCAAAAAAGATTTAATCCCTCCCACCTCCTCTCCCCACTCAGGTTACGTATAGCCGAGTAGAGAGACAGAAAACTTAGGAAAGACAGAGAGCAGGGTTAAAGGGACACTTACCTTAAAAAAAAAAAAAAAAGTAACTTTTTTTTTTTGTTCAGTGTCCATTTTTGCTGCAATAGTTTTTAACAGCGATGCACCTGTGCAACATCAAGCAATACGTCACTCACTGTTTCTCTCTACTGAAAGCAGCAGAGCCACTCTATCTATTCCAGTAATATGCTTCAGGAGGCATTGGCTTCACGCAACGAATTGCACATGCGCAATATCACTGGACAAAACTGCGCATGCGCGAAATGACAAAAAGGGAGATTAATTATATTCATAGATACGGCAGCCGATTTGAGGATGAAAACAACAATTGTACAACCCATATTAGTGGGTTTTCTTAACTGATATCAGTAGAAGAGTTTTAAAATACATTTTTAATGTGTTATACGCATCGTTGGACAATAAAAACAAATTATGCTTACCTGATAATTTAATTTCCATCGTGGGGAGGAGAGTCCACTGCTTCATTCATCACTTGTGGGAAATAACAACCTGGCAACCAGGAGGAGGCAAAGACACCCCAGCCAAAGGCTTAAATACCTCCCCCACTTCCCTCATCCCCCAGTCATTCTGCCAAGGGAACAAGGAACAGTAGGAAAAATATCAGGGTACAAATGGTGCCAGAAAAACAAAAACAAAAATATTTGGGTCCGTCCACAGGAGAACGGGCGGGTGCAGTGGACTCTCCTCCCCACAATGGAAAATAAATTATCAGGTAAGCATTTATGTTTTCCATCTAAAGGGGAGGAGAGTTCACTGCTTCATTCATCACTTGTGGGAACAAATACCCAAGCTCTAGAGGACACTGAATGAAGAAAACGGTAGGATAAAGGAGGCAGACCCTATACTGAGAGCACCACAGCCGACAGAACCTTTCTCCCAAAAGCTGCTTCCGCCGAAGCAAAAACGTCAAATTTGTAAAATTTTGCAAAAGCATGTAAGGATGACCAGGTTGCTGCCTTACAAATCTGCTCCATAGAAGCCTCATTCTTAAGGGCCCAAGAAGAGGCCACAGCTCTAGTCGAGTGAGCCGTAATCCTCTGAGGAGGCTTGTGTCCCGCTGTCTCATAAGCCAGATGGATCATACTCCTCAACCAAAAAGTTAGAGTAGTTGCAGAGGCCATCTGCGCCTTCCAGAATACACAACAAATAAGGACAACGTCTGTCTGAACTCCTTCATGGCTTGAAGATAAAACTTTAAGACTTGAACCACATCCAGATTATGAAGTAACCTCTCCTTCGAAGACAACGGGTTAGGACACAAGGAAGGAACCACTATTTCCTGGTTAATGTTACAACTTGACACTACCTTGGGAAGAAATCCCAACCCAAACCGGTTCGCAGAACGGCCATGTCAGCATGAAACCAAGTAAGGAGGCTCAAAGTGTAAGGCCGCCAACTCACCTCTGCATGTCGATGCAATAGCCAATAACAACAGGACCTTCCATGAGAGAATCTTAATGTCCAGGGCATGCATAGGCTCAAACTGAGCCTTCTGCAAGACCTTAAGCACCAAGTTTATGCTCCAGTGAGGAGTCGGATTTCTGAAAAACGGTCTAATCCTAACCAAAACAAAGAACTGAATGTCAGAAAGCTCTGCAAGCTTCTAATGCAACAGTACCGAAAAAGCCGAGATCTGTCCCCTTAGTGAACTGGCGGCAAGACCCTTATCAGACCATCCTGGAGAAAGGCCAAAATCCTGGATACCATGACCTTATGCCATGTGTATCCTCGTTCCTCACACCAGGACAAGTAGGTCCTCCACACCTTGTGGTAGATGTGTCTAGTGACCGGCTTCCTGGCCTGGACGAGAGTGTTGATCACTCTCTCACTCTTTTGGCTAAGACTAGGCGTTCAACCTCCACGCAGTCAGCCTAAGAGAATCGAGATTTTGATGTAGAAAAAGACCTTGAACTAGCAGATCCTTGCGACAAGGTAACTTCCACGGCGGATATGATCACATCGCCACAAGATCCGCAAAACACTTCATCCACTGCCACGACGAAGCAATCAGAATAGCCAAAGCTTGCTCCTGCTTGATGCGGGCCACTACTTGAGGTAGAAGAGGCAACAGTGAAAATATGTAGATTAGGTTGAAGTCCCAGGGTACCGCCAAGGCGTCTATCACTTCCGCCTGGGAATCCCTGGATCGCGACCCATATTTGGGTAGCTTGCAATTGAGTCTGGACGCCACGAGATCTATTTCAAGCGTCCCCTATCTGCTGCAGATCTCCGCAAACATCTGGGGATGGAGAGACCATTCCCCTGGATGAAACGTCTGTCTGCTCAGAAAATTCGCTTCCCAGTTGTCCACACCCGGAATGTGGATCGCTGAGAGCGAAAAAATTGTGAGTCTCTGCCCATTCCAGAATCCGAGATACTTCCCTCATTGCTAGGGAGCTTCTCATCCCCCCTTGGTGGTTTATGTAAGCCACCGAGGTGATGTTGTCCGATTGGAATCTGATAAATTGGGACGACCCCAGAGAGCGTTGTATATTGCTCGAAGTTCCAGAATATTTATAGGTAGACTTGATTCCTCTCGAGTCCATCTGCCTTGTGCTTTTCTAGCACACCAAACAGCTCCCCATCCTGATAGACTCACATCCGTAGTTACAATCTCCCAGGATGGTCTCAGGAAGGAAGTCCCCTGGGACAACTGGCCCGATCGGGTCCACCAAGACAGGGACTCCCTCATTGGTCTGTCCAGAGATATCTGTTGGGACAAATCTGAATGATCGCCGTTCCATTGTCTCAACATGCACAGCTGCAGAGGTCTGAGATGAAACCTGGAGAATGGAATGACATCTATGCTGGATACCATGAGCCCGATTACCGACATACACCTGGCCACAGATGTCTTGGAGAATGTCTGCAGGGCTAGACAGTTTGACGCAAGCTTGCAACGTCTCTGGTCTGTCAGAAATAATCGCAGAAGAATCTAGTATCGTACCCAGGAACTCCACCCTGTTGCTGGGGACCTTCGTTTATCTTCCACCCGTGGGATCGAAGTAGAAGAGCTCTCGAATGATCCTTCGCCAGACTGTAGGATGGAGCCTGGACCAGGATATCGACCAGATACAGAGCCACTGCAATCCCTCTGGCTCTCGCTACTGCGAGAAGAGCTCCCAGAACCTTTGCAAAGACTCTTGGGGCCCTCGCCAGACCAAACGGAAGGGCCACAAACTGGAAGTGCTGGTCCAGGAAGGCGAACCTTAGAAATTTGAAGTGATCCTTGTGGATTGTAACATGAAGGTAAGCATCCTTCAGGTCTATAGTCGTCATGAATTGCCCTTCTTGAACCAGAGGCAAAATTGACCTGATCGTCTCCATCTTGAACAATGGGACTGACAAAAACTTGTTTAGGGCCTTTAGGTCCAGAACTGGACGAAACGTGCCCCCCTCCTTTGGGACCACAAAAAGGTTTGAATAATACCCCAGACCTCTTTCTGACGGAGGAACTGGGATGATTACCCTGAGAGATGAGAAATCCCCCAGACATTCCAGGAAGGTGTCTCTCTTTTCTGGTTTTGAAGAGATGTTTGACAGGAAGAACCTGCCTCTGGGCGGAAACGATTTGAAACCTATCCTGTACCTCTTGGCGATGACCTCCAGTTCTCAATGGTCTGTAACATCTCCCCTTCCAGGCCCCCGCAAAAAGAGATAGTCTGCCCCCTACCTGGTCCAAGGACGGATCAGGGGCCGCCCCTTCATGCCGACTTTGACACGGCTGGCTTTTTGTTCTGCTTGGACTTATTCCAAGTGCTTGCTGGCTTCCAAGATCCCTTGGATTGCTCAGATTTTCCATAAGGCTGCTGGCGCTGAGACTTGTCTGCACGAAAGGAACAAAAAGTAGATCCCTTAGGTTTGGCTTTCTTATCCTGAGGTAAGAAGGCGCCCTTGCCACCCGTGACTGTAGATATGATAGAATCCAGGCCTGGGTAGGGAAAGTAAGCGAGATTAGATGTCATGTCAGCAGACCACGATTTTAGCCACAGAGCCCTGCAAGCTAAAACAGAAAACCCTGACGTCTTGGCATTCAGGCGAATAATCTTCATCTTAGCATCACAAATGAACGAATGTGCTACCCTTAAGGCTTTGATTCAATCCAAAATCTCCTCGAGGGGGGTCTCCACCTCGACCATTGCTGATAGTGCGTCACACCAGGTAGCCGCACCAGCCACCGCTGGTTGGAAAACTAACCCCGTCAGTTGGAACATCTTCCACAACATGGACTCCATCTTTTTATCCATGGGTTACTTAAAAGAGGAGCTATCCTCAAGCGGAATGGTCGTTCTCTTAGCGAGCTTTGAGATAGCACCATCCACCATAGGGATGGTTCCCCACAGTTCAAGCTGCGCGTCCGGAACGGGGAAAAGGTTCTTAAAAGAAGACGAGGGAGAAAAGGGCAAACCTAGTTTCTCCCATTCATTTTTAATAATGTTCGCCATTTTGATTGAATCGAGAAGGCCTGGGGCACTACCCTGTCCTCGTAAACACTATCCAGTTTAGGGATCGAAGGTTCCTCCAGTAGTTTTGGTTCCGGAACCTCCAGTGTAGCAAGCACTTTCTTCAGCAGAAAACGCAAATGCTCCATCTTTAATTTGAAATCTGGTTCCTCCACGGACGGAGGCCTAAAAGTAGCAAATTCCGACTCAGAAGCAACATCCTCCAATAAGTCAGAATTGTCATCCTCCACGGATAATCAACTCTGCTGGATGTCTCGGACCCCTGAGACTGATGGCAGTGCCGTACCTTCCGCTTGCACTTAGTAGGACAAGGCATCGCATTTATGGACGCAGAATCAACAGTCTGCAATTGATCGGCGGAGTCTGGAGGCCAAAGTAGCTTTAGATAAGGAAGGAGTACCCTCCAACATATCAGAGTGCTCCATAGCTTGCGCCTTTAATAAGGACTTGATTATAGATTAAATGGCACCTTTATATCACAATGGCTGGGGCACTCACCACCTCTTATGACCCGGACTACAAGAAACAGCTTTCATCTCCTGCGGACACAGGTCGAGAAAGAGGAAGTTACTGAGGCCACACCCGGTCACATGGAATGCCATGCAGGACCGCCCCTGCACTGAGCGAGAGACGCGCCAAAAAGTCTGCCTCAATCTCGCACTAACCACATTGACAGAGCCTCATCTTACACAAGTGCAGCAAAAAACACAATAAACATTATTTATATTAAAATCCCCCGTTCCATAACCCCCTTCCGAGGTGTCAGGGTATCTGTGAGTAACATTAAATAAACTACAGATGTATCGTAGAATCTAATATTTCATATTTATTTTTTTAGCTAAAACCTAATTTGATGTGAATTGGTCTCATAGCAGACCAGTCCCAACCCGCCTTTTTCTTCATTAACAGAACATCTGAGAACAAAGGAATTGCTTTCAAAGATTTCCTGCCTAAGGTGTGAAGTTAAAGTTCCTATCAGATCACAAGCCAGAATGTCCCAATTATCCATTTCAAAGAAGGCCTGAGTAAAGAATTTTTCCTTATCTAAAAAAATAGTTGCTCCGTCTGCAAGAATAAGGAAATATACAAACTTACTCAGAGGATACAGCTGTCCTCATCCAAGTGTTAAATTACCCCTGCTGTGTTGGATACACATCTGCACTGAGCCAAGCAGAAACACATATAGTATTGTAACTGAAATTAATTTTTAAAATACAAACTTGTATAATTTTCAATATTGTATAAAAATGTGTATTTGTGGACCTAACAAGCAGTGCAAAGCAGCAGCATGTTGGATAAATATTTACTAAATTTAATAAGTAGCTATACAGACAATTTAAAATGTCAAATCTATTCCAAAATTAATAACCTATTCTTTTATTTTTTTCAGGAATCTGACAAGTACATGTGTGGTTGTCCCATAAATTGTGTCATTTTTTTTTGGGCACTCAGCAAGAGGTGTACTGAATGTGAAATATGCTGTGTTTGTATTAATCTGGGAAAATAATCAAATGCAACTTTAAATGCATTTTAAAATAAAACTAGTATGATACTACAAATGCACTAATGGCTGGTGTATATGAATGGATACTAGATTATCTTAGATGGGACAGATATATGACCAGACAAGTTTATTAATATAAAGAAATAGTGTATTTGATAAACATTTTTTTTAGATAGTTAAACTGCAGCAATATTTGATGGTAAAACTGCATTTCTGGGTGTTTGCTGCCACCTATAGATCAGAGATGGTATCGCGGTCAAAAGATAAATGGCTACTCAGGGAGGCGTCTCCCAAATAACCAAGAAATGTTCAGCTCAAGGGGCCTATCACAAGACAAGCTTCCGTGGGGCGTTTCCAATTTCACCAATGATTACAATAAAAAGGGGTGGGGTATATCAGGTGATATAACCCCATCGAAGAGAGAAAAAAAGGGCTAGTCACTCTGCTGCTGAATTTTGACTGACAAACTGTTGCCTTGGAAGCCAGTCTCTCTAAAGCAAATCTGGGCTTAATTTCTATCCATCTTGCAAAAATACCTCTTAATTTAAGAGGTGAAATTGGACATATTGGAGAAACTCTGGAAGCTGAAAAATACCTCTTAATTTATGAGGTGAAATTGGACTTATTGGAGAAACTCTGGAAGCTGAAACATTGATTTGGTTATTTGGGTAAAGTATAAGAAACTGTTAAGTATATATATATATATAATATTTAAATCAAAGGCATTCTAAGGAAATAGTTAGATTACAGCTGGTAAATTTAAAAGAGCACAATTTGTATTTTAAGCTCATGTTTATAGTCCTGTGTAGTTTAACTAGTAATATTTAGTGCTAAGTAATTCATATTTGCAACTGTATATATATTTTAGGACTTGCCTTAAAGTGAATGTAAATTTTGATGCTAAAGTGCCCGGTTTTTAAAAATTTGATTAAAAACAGGGGCACTTTAATTGATCAAATTTACATTTCACTTGTGTTGTGAAAATACTACCTTTTAAACTTGACAGCAGCTCCAGCTTCCTCCGGTCGTCGCAAGCCATTTCTGATGTCAGAAATGATGGATAGGTCATCCTCTAACCATGGCTTCCCCCCCCCGGGGGAATCAGTGTCTGATTAAATGCCGTGATTGGAGGAGGCCGGATTCATCATTTTAGACCCAGGAAGAGGCGTTGCGACGGGTGGAGGAAGCTGGAGCTGCTGTCAAGATTTAATTGTAGCTAAAAACATAATTTATGTAAGAATTTACCTGATAAATTAATTTCTTTCATATTGGCAAGAGTCCATGAGCTAGTGACGTATGGGATATACAATCCTACCAGGAGGGGCAAAGTTTCCCAAACCTCAAAAGCCTATAAATACACCCCTCACCACACCCACAATTCAGTTTAATGAATAGCCAAGTAGTGGGGTGATAAAGAAAGGAGTAAAAAGCATCAACAAAGGAATTTGGAAATAATTGTGCTTTATCCAAAAAAATCATAACCACCATAAAAAGAATGGGCCTCATGGACTCTTGCCAATATGAAAGAAATGAATTTATCAGGTAAATTCTTACATAAATTATGTTTTCTTTCATGTAATTGGCAAGAGTCCATGAGCTAGTGACGTATGGGATATCAATACCCAAGAGTCATTAGAGAGGGAGGGATAAAAAGAAAACAACAGCCATTTTCCGCTGAAAAAATAATCCACAACCCAAAATGTAAGTTTATTCTTTAAATGAAAAGAAAAACTTAAAACATCAGCAGAAGAATCAAACTGAAAAAGCTGCCTGTAGAACTTTTCTACCAAAAACTACTTCTGAAGAAGCAAATACATCAAAACAGTAGAATTTAGTAAATGTATGAAAAGACCAAGTTGTCGCTTTGCAAATTTGATCAACTCAAGCTTCATTCTTAAAAGCACACAAAGTACTTTTCCTGTGATATAGACACATGGCATAGAGAAATTTTAGTCACTAGAAAGATTCTACATTGCGCCACATTGTGGGAATTACATTTCAAAATAACGGTACGCTGGCATTTGGTCCCGGCCACTCTACACAAGATCTATAGCCCTCACCTGCCTACATGTTGGAGAGGCTGTGGCCTTATTGGCACGCAGAGCAATATCTGGCGGTACTGCCCTCTTCTCACACCCCTTTGGGCCCAACTTTTTAATATCCTCAGACAGCTGGGCATCACTCTTCCACTTAGCCCTCAAACATGTATCCTCCACTTAGACTTTCCCCCACTCACCACAGCACAAAAATACCTAACTATATATCTGCTAATGTCCACTAAACTTGAGATAGCGAAAGCCTGGAAACAGAGAGCACCCCCATCGATCAAGCAAGTTTTAGCTACTGTCACTTACATTCACAATATGGAATCTTATGCCTACACTGCCATGGACGCATTAGACACTTATCTTGATATATGGCGACCATGGGTAGAGAAGTTCCCCAACTAAGACCCTTTATGAAAATCGAGTCGCTCTACTTTATCCCGCCCCCCTTCCCCCACCCCTTTTCTTCCCTTTTTTTTTTTTTCTTCCCCTAACTATCTACAAGAGGTACTTGAATATGTGAATTTCTGCATACAGTGTTTAATATCAGAAAATGAGGAATGACTCGGTAACTTTGAAGACTGTTTTTTTAATTATTTCTTGTCAGTGTTTTTGCCTTTGTTTCTTTTTGATGTCTCAATATATATAGGCTCTTTTATTGGTCTTCATTATTTGTTCATGACGTAATCTCAATTTTTGTCTTAAGTTACAATGAAAATGTGATTGTACGAACATAATCTTGTCCCTGCGTGGACACTCTTGTTATTCATGTTTGTACCTAATTTTCTCAATAAAAATCTTTATTTAAAAAAAAAAAAAAAAAAAGCACACAAAGTGGTGACTGATCTAGTAGAATGAGCTGTAATTCTCTGAGGCGGGGCCTGACCCGACTCCAAATAATCCTGAAGAATCAAAAGCTTTAACCAAGAAGCCAAGGAAATAGCAGAAGCCTTCTGACCTTTCCTAGGACCAGAAAATATAACAAATAGACTAGAAGTCTTCCTGAAATCTTAGTAGCTTCAATATAATATTTCAAAGCTCTCACCACATCCAAAGAATGTAAGGATCTTGCCAAAGAATTTTTAGGATTAGGACACAAGGAAGGGACAACAATTTATCTACTAATGTTAGAATTCACAACCTTAGGAAAAAATTTAAATGAAGTCCGCAAATCCGCCTTATCCTGATGAAAAATCATAAAAGGAGATTCACAAGAAAGAGCAGATAGCTCAGAAACTCTTCTAGCAGAAGAGATGGCCAAAAGGAACAACACTTTCCAAGAAAGTAGATAAATGTCCAAAGAATGCATAGGCTCAAAATGGAGGATCCTGTAAAGGCCTCAAAACCAAATTAAGACTCCAAGGAGGAGAGATTGACTTAATGATAGGCTTAATACGAACTAAAGCCTGTACAAAACAGTGAATATCAAAGTTTAGCAATCTTTCTGTGAATAAAACAGAAAGAGCAGAGATTTGTCCCTTCAAGGAACTTACAGACAAACCCTTATCCAAACCATCCAGAAGAAACTGTAAAATTCTAGGAATTCTAAAAGAATGCCAAGAGAATTTATGAGAAGAACACCATGAAATGTAAGTCTTCCAAACTCGATAATAAATCTTTCTAGACAGATTTACGAGCTTGTAACATAGTATTAATCACTGAGTCAGAGAAATCTCTATGACTTGGCACTAAGCGATCAATTTCCATACCTTTAATGATTTGAGAACCTGATGGAAAAACAGACCTTGAGACAGTAGGTCCGGCCTTAACGGAAGTGGCCAAGGTTGGCAGCTGGACATCCAAACAAGACCCGCATACCAAAACCTGTGATGCCATGCTGGAGCCACCAGCAACACAAACAATTGTTCCATGATGATGTTGGAAATCACTCTTGGAAGAAGAACTAGAGGCAGGAAAATATAAGCAGGTTGATAACACCAAGGAAGTGTCAGCGCACCCACTGCTTCCACCTGAAAATCCCTGGACCTGGACAGGCATCTGGGAAGTCTCTTGTTTAGATGAGAGGCCATCAGATCTCTCTCTAGAATACCCCATATCTGAACAATCTGAGAAAACACATCTGGATGGAGGGACCACTCCCCCGGATGTAAAGTCTGATGGCTGAGATAATCCGCCTCCCAATGTCTATACCTGGGATATGCACCGCAGAATTTAGACAGGAGCTGGAATCCGCCCAAGCAAGTATCCGAGATACTTCTTTCATAGCTTGTGGACTGTGAGTCCCACCCTGCTGATTGACAAATGCCACTGTCTGTGATATTGTCTGTTTGAAAATAAATGAACGGTTCTCTCTTCAACAGAGGCCAAAACTGAAGAGCTCTGAGAATTGCACGGAGTTCTAAAATATTGATTGGTAATCTCGCCTCTTGAGATTTCCAAACCCCTTGTGCTGTCAGAGATCCCCAAACAGCTCCCCAACCTGAAAGACTTGCATCTGTAGTGATCATAGTCCAGGTTAGCCGAACAAAGAAGCCCCTTGAACTAAACGCTGGTGATTTAACCACCACGTCAGAGTGTCAAACATAGGGATTTAAAGGGACACTCAAGTCAAAATTAAACTTCATGATTCAGATAGAGCATGCCATTTTAAAAAACTTTCCAATTTACTTCCATTAACAAAATGTGCACAGTCTTTTTATATTTACACTTTTTGAGTCACCAACTCCTACTGAGCATGTGCAAGAATTCACAGCATATACGTATATGCATTTGTGATTGGCTGATGGCTGTCACATGGTACAGGGGGTGTGGAAATAGACATAACTTTGCAATTTATTTAACAAAAATCTACTATTCATTTGAAATTCAGAATAAGTGCTATTTCATTGTCTTCTTATCATGCATTTGTTAATTATGCAAATCTACAATGTTGACTGGTCCTTTAAGGATATTAATTGTGATATCTTTGTATAATCCCTGCACCATGGATTCAGCAAACAAAGCTGGAGAGGTCTCATGTGAAAACGAGCAAAGGGCATCGCGTCCGATGCTGCAGTCATGAGACCTAAATTTTCCATGCACATAACCACTGAAGGGAATGACTGAGACTGAAGGTGCCGACAGGCTGCAACCACTTTCAAACGTCTCTTGTCTGTTAGAGACAGAGTCATGGACATTGAATCTATCTGGAAACCTAAAACAAGGTGACCCTTGTCTGAGGAATCAAGAAACTTTTTGGTAAATTGATCCTCCAACCATGTTTTCGAAGAAACAACACTAGTTGATTTGTGTAAGATTCTGCAGAAAGTAAAGACTGAGCTAGTACCAAGATATCGTCCAAATAAGTAAACACTGCAATACCCTGCTCTCTGGTTTCCATAAAGCAGGGCACCTAGAACCTTTAAAAAAGATTCTTTGAGCGGTTGCTAGTCAAATGGAAGAGCAACGAATTGGTAATGCTTGTCTAGAAAAGAGAATCTCAGGAACTGATAATGATCTGAATGAATCGGAATATGAAGGTATACATTCTGAAAGTCCATTGTGGACCTAAAAAGTCATTGCTGAATAAAAGGCAGAACAGTCCTTAAAGTCACCATTTGAAAGTTGGTACTCTTACATAACAATTCAAAATTTTCAGATCCAGAATTGGTCTGAATGAAATTTCCTTCTTTAGGACAATGAATAGATTTGAATAAAACCCCAGACCTTGTTCCTGAAAAGGAACTGGCATGACTACCCCTGAACTCCAGGTCTAAAACACACTTCAGGAAAGCCTAAACTTTAACTGGATTTACTGGGATGCGTGAGAGAAAAAAATCTTCTCACAGGAGGATTTACTCAGAATCCTATTTGATACCCTTGAGAGAGAATACTCTGAAACCCTTTATTTTGGACAGAATTTATCCAAACATCCTTGAAAAAAACCTTAATCTGCCCCCTGCCAGCTGAGCTGGAATGAGAGTCGCACCTTCATGCAGACTTAAGGGCTGGCTTTTGGTTTCTTAAATGGGTTGGATTTATTCCAATTAATAAAGGTTTCCAATTGGAAACAGATTCCATAGGGAAGTATTAGGTTTTTGTTCCTTATTTGACAAAAAGAACGAAAACGATTAGACGCTCTATATTTACCCTTAGGTCTCTTGGAAAGAAAGAGATAGCAATCTAGACTTAAAAAGTCATATCAGGATTCCAAGATTTAAGCCTCAAACTCCTCTAGCTAAAAATAGCTAAAGACATAGATCTAGCATCAAACTTGATGATATCAAAAAATGGCATCAGAACTGATTAGTATGTTGCAGTAAGCGAACAATGCTAGATAAATCAGAATCCAATTCTTGTTGCGCCAATTCTCCAACAAACATGTTGATGCAGCTGCAACATCAGCCAAAGAAATTGCAGGCCTGAGACGACCTGAATATAAATAAGCTTTCCTTAGATAAGATTCAAGTTTCCTATCTAAAGGAACTTAAGTACTATCTTCTATAGGAATAAAGATACGTTCAGCAAGAGTAGAAATAGCCCCATCAACTTTGAGGATCTTTTCCCAAAACTCTATAGAAATTGCTGGTAAAAAGATAAAAAATTTAAAAAACTTGAAGAAGGAATAAAAGAAGTACCCGGCTTATTCCATTCCTTAGATATCATATCAGAAATAGCATCAGGAACAGGAAAAAAACCTCTGGAGTAACCACAGGAGGTTTAAAAACATAATTTACTAGTTCTAATATCAAGAGGACTAGTTTCCACGATATCCAAAATAATTAACACTTCTTTAACAAAGAACGAAAACACTTCATTTTAAATAAATAAGTAGATTAGTTAGTGTCAATATCTGAGGAAGGATCTTCTGAATCAGATAGATCCTCAACAGAGGAGGATAATTCATTATGTTGTCGGTCATTTGAAATTTCATCAACCTTATGAGAAGTTTTAAAAGACCTTTATATTAATTAGAAGGCAGAATAGCAGACAAAGCCTTCTAAATAGAATCAGTAACAAATTCTTTAAATTTCATAGGTATAACATGTACATTAAAAGTTGAAGGAACAACAACAGGCAATGTACTATTTACTGATGGACACAATATCTGCATGTTAAAGTTTATCATGATAACCAATACAAATGACATTCGGAAATATAATGCACTTAGCTTTAGTAGAACCGACATCAGGCAGCAAAGTTCCAACAGATACATCTGAGGCAGGATCAGATTGAGACATCTTGCAAAATGTAAAATAAAAAACAACATATAAAGCAAAAATTGTCAATTTCCTTATGTGACAGTTTCAGGAATGGGATAAAAATGCAAATAGCATAGCCCTCTGACATAGAAAAAGGCAAGAGGCAAATAGCAATGGGGTATTAAATTTTTTGGCGCCAACAACATCCGGAAATGACACACTCTCATCACTTACAACGCAACCATGTGTAAAGAGTCGTCGTCAACTACGACGCTGGAAATGACAAAATTATGCCAACGAACGTCCTTTCGCGCCAAAAAATTCTCACGCCAAGAATGACGCAATAAAGTCTAGCATTTGGCGCACCCGCGGGCCTAATACTGCCCGCAAACTGCAAGAAAAATGTAGTCAATTTTGAAAAAAAGACTAAACCTCAGGTAAGAAAAAAATCTCTTAAAATGTTTATTTCCCCAAATATGAAACGGACAGTCTGCACAAGGAAATACATGAACCTGACTCATGGCAAATACAAGTACAACACATACACTGTGTGCAGAATTATTAGGCAAATGAGTATTTTGACCACATCATCCTCTTTATGCATGTTGTCTTACTCCAAGTTGTATAGGCTCGAAAGCCTACTACCAATTAAGCATATTAGGTGATGTGCATCTCTGTAATGAGAAGGGGTGTGGTCTAATGACATCAGCACCCTATATCAGGTGTGCATAATTATTAGGCAACTTCCTTTCCTTTGGCAAAATGGGTCAAAAGAAGGACTTGACAGGCTCAGAAAAGTCAAAAATAGTGAGATATCTTGCAGAGGGATGCAGCACTCTTAAAATTGCAAAGCTTCTGAAGCGTGATCATCGAACAATTAAGCGTTTCATTCAAAATAGTCAACAGGGTCGCAAGAAGCGTGTGGAAAAACCAAGGCACAAAATAACTGCCCATGAACTGAGAAAAGTCAAGCATGCAGCTGCCAAGATGCCACTTGCCACCAGTTTGGCCATATTTCAGAGCTGCAACATCACTGGAGTGCCCAAAAGCACAAGGTGTGCAATACTCAGAGACATGGCCAAGGTAAGAAAGGCTGAAAGACGACCACCACTGAACAAGACACACAAGCTGAAACGTCAAGACTGGGCCAAGAAATATCTCAAGACTGATTTGTCTAAGGTTTTATGGACTGATGAAATGAGAGTGAGTTTTGATGGGCCAGATGGATGGGCCCGTGGCTGGATTGGTAAAGGGCAGAGAGCTCCAGTCCGACTCAGATGCCAGCAAGGTGGAGGTGGAGTACTGGTTTGGGCTGGTATCAAAGATGAGCTTGTGGGGCCTTTTCGGGTTGAGGATGGAGTCAAGCTCAACTCCCAGTCCTACTGCCAGTTTCTGGAAGACACCTTCTTCAAGCAGTGGTACAGGAAGAAGTCTGCATCCTTCAAGAAAAACATGATTTTCATGCAGGACAATGCTCCATCACACGCGTCCAAGTACTCCACAGCGTGGCTGGCAAGAAAGGGTATAAAAGAAGAAAATCTAATGACATGGCCTCCTTGTTCACCTGATCTGAACCCCATTGAGAACCTGTGGTCCATCATCAAATGTGAGATTTACAAGGAGGGAAAACAGTACACCTCTCTGAACAGTGTCTGGGAGGCTGTGGTTGCTGCTGCACGCAATGTTGATGGTGAACAGATCAAAACACTGACAGAATCCATGGATGGCAGGCTTTTGAGTGTCCTTGCAAAGAAAGGTGGCTATATTGGTCACTGATTTGTTTTTGTTTTGTTTTTGAATGTCAGAAATGTATATTTGTGAATGTTGAGATGTTATATTGGTTTCACTGGTAAAAATAAATAATTGAAATGGGTATATATTTGTTTTTTGTTAAGTTGCCTAATAATTATGCACAGTAATAGTCACCTGCACACACAGATATCCCCCTAAAATAGCTATAACTAAAAACAAACTAAAAACTACTTCCAAAACTATTCAGCTTTGATATTAATGAGTTTTTTGGGTTCATTGAGAACATGGTTGTTGTTCAATAATAAAATTAATCCTCAAAAATACAACTTGCCTAATAATTCTGCACTCCCTGTATATTTAGAACTTTATATAAATGCATAAAGTGCCAAACCATAGCTGGGGTGTCTTAAGTAATAAAAAACATACTTACCAAAAAGACACCCATCCACATAAAGCAGATAGCCAAACCAGTACTGAAACAGTTATCAGTAGAGGTAAAGGTATATGAGAGTATATCGTCGATCTGAAACGGGAGGTAGGAGATGAATCTCTACGACTGATAACAGAGAACCTATGAAATAGATCCCCATTAGGAAGACAATTGCATTCAATAGGTGATACTCCTTTCACATCCCTCTGACATTCGCTGTACTCTGAGAGGAATTGGGCTTCAAAATGCTGAGAAGCGCATGTCAACGTAGAAATCTTGGCACAAACTTACTTCACCACCTCCATAGGAGGCAAAGTTTGTAAAACTAAATTGTGGGTGTGGGGAGGGGTGTATTTATAGGCATTTGAGGTTTGGGAAACTTTGCCCCTCCTGGTAGGATTGTATATCCCATACGTCACTAGCTCATTACATGAAAGAAATAAGATTTATTTTGCTCAGATAACTTGGCATAGAAATTGGCTGTTAAAGTATCTGGTTATATTGTTTAACTAGGCACAGTGAAAGTTAGCGATCCATACTCTGGTATTTCATTGTGATATTTTAATGCAACTCATTAGGAATAATGTATATTGTAAAGGTACATCTTTTATGATCTTTGTAAGGATATTATAACAGTTTAAGTGTGTATCAATTGATTCATAACCTGGTTTCTATAAATATAATTCAATATGTTGATAACTTTAACTTATCGTAAAGAATTTAGGAATAAATATTAATTTTAATTGTTTTGTATATGCATTTTAATTGGGGGTTATTTTAAAGAATAATTATTAAATAAATTGTATTATAACCCGTACATATACTGACAGAGGGTATTACCCTAGATTCTATACAGATAAAAGGAGTCACACTGTGACCCTGTCTTCTTGCGTTATTTTATATATATATATATATATATATATAAAATAACATTCTTACCAGAGTCAACGCCGTGGAACAGGAACACGGCCCTTCAAGTGTGAGACAGGTTAGTAGCATCGCTCCTGACATGGACTTGAGAGAATAAAAGCAGCCAGCGAAACTAGTCAACGCTTATTGCTTAAGGAGCTGTTAATATGAGTCGGGATGGTTTTGCAGAAGAACTCCCCCTGCATCTCCGGACTCTAACTTTCACCCATGCTCTCACTGAGAGGCTGATAGGACTACCTCCAGTCCCATTGCGAAGAGTACTATCCTCCATAAGAGACTACTCTGAATCTTCCGACACTTCTCTGCCAACCTCCTGTGACGAAAATCAAAGAATGACTGGGGGATGAGGGAAGTGGGGGAGGTATTTAAGCCTTTGGCTGGGGTGTCTTTGCCTCCTCCTGGTAGCCTGGTTCTTATTTCCCACAAGTAATGAATGAAGCAGTGGACTCTCCTCCCCTTTAGATGAAAAGTAGGTTAATTTTATAACTTTAATCATTACAAAACCTTTTCTATATTCTTTATACAGAAAAAGTACAGTAATCCTTTAAGTGGTGCAAATGAGAACAGTCGCCCATAGCAAAAAAGCAGGTGGGTTCTATGGACTCTCATTATGCCGAAAGAAATTTATTGGTAAGTATAAATTCTATTTATTTTCGTTAGATCATGAGACTCAATAGGTGTACATGAAAACTGGGACACAATACCCGAACTGAGAGTCCATGTTAAGGACGGGTTGGGACAAAATGATGGCAGTTCCTATTTGCTGGACACTGCAGCCTGAAGGACTTTCATGCCAAAAGCAGTTTTGGAAGAAGCATAAATATCAAAATGGTAAAATTTAGAAAAGGTATGGAGAGAAGACCAAGTTGCCTCCTTGCAAATCTGTTCCAAGGAGTCATTTTTAAAGGCCCAAGTAGTAGATACAGACCTAGTAGAATGAGCAGTTACTCCTTTTAGAGGCGGTTTTCCCACAACCAAGTAAGCCTTATGAATAGGCTACTTCAGCAATGATGCCAAGGCCACCGCACTAGCCTTTTGACCCTTTCTGGGACCTAAAAAAGTAGAAAAATAAGCTAGAAGTCTGTCTACAATCTTTACTACCCTGAAGATAAAATTGTAAGGCTCTGACTACAAAGGTGATCTTTGGCACCAGGAGATCGTTGTTCCTTCTTTGTACCTTCGGGAGAAAAACTAATTATGCTTACCTGATAATTTCCTTTTCTTCTGATGGAAAGAGTCCACAGCTGCATTCATTACTTTTGGGAAATAAGAACCTGCCCACCAGGAGGAGGTAAAGAGACCCCAGCCGAAGGCTTAAATACTCCTCCCTCTTAGAATATTAAAAAGAGGTTCTATTCCACCCTATATAAAAGTCTTCTAGATATACCAGTTCAATTTATTTTAGACTATTACTTCCACCTACTAGTACTTTATGGTAGTTTAGTATATATTATCACAGACAGGTAGACTAGATGACTACATTATAAGCTCTATAGGCACAATGTTCACACTGTTTCAACGTTTTTCAGAATGTCTGCCTAGAATTATAATAGACTTGCCTTTCTACTATACTTGTATGTTAAAAATGTATGTTTTACTGGTATTATTGTCAATGGGTGTCTTTATATGTAACATCTTATAGAACCTCAATAAAAATTATTTAAAAAAAAAAAAAAATACTCCTCCCACTCCCCTCATCCCCCAGTCATTTTGCCAAGAAACAAGGAACAGTATAAGAAATATCAGGGTGAAAAGGTGCCAGAAGAATATAAGGAGGCCCCACATAAAATTACGGGTGGGGAGCTGTGGGCTCTTTCCATCAGAAGAAAAGGAAATTATCAGGTAAGCATAATTTATGTTTCTCTTCCACAGCTGCATTCATTACTTTTGGGAAAACAATACCCAAGCTATAGAGGACACTGAATGCCAAGACGGGAGGGTACAATAGGCAGCCCATACTGAGGGCACCAGGCCTGAACCTCTCCCCTCTCTCCGCAGCTAGTCCAGAGCTAAACTAGAGACCGCAAAACGGTCCACCAAGAGACACCATCGCCCAACAGACGGTCCCCCACCTCTCACTCCTCAGGCAAAGGAGAACCGAGGAACCGAAAGGTCCCTTAATACAAAAAAAGAACACCTCCAAGAGTGGGCCCAGCTCACAGAGACCCAAATGGACCCAAACAGGGAAAGGAGGCCACACCTATACAAGCGAAACCCGGGATAAGACCGGCAAAGAGACGGAACAGACATCTCTCCAACATCCTGCAAGCATGGAATGCAACTGAAGAGGCAAAGTCCTCCCAGCGTTTGAACATAGAATACCAAAGTATTCGACCATGAAAAGTGTGTAACAGACGAAGGCGAAAAAACCCCAAGTATGAAAACACAGAGTCCATAACAGGACAACACAGACGGTGCTTGCGAGGAAGAAGAGGCAGTCAAGCACGACCGCAAAAGCAACCCCCAGACAGAGGGCACGCTCCAGGCAACCTAAGCCACCGGATCTACCCACAGGTCCCTAAAAAGGGTAACACAAAGCCTCCATCGAGGCCCCCAGAGAAGGAGAGAATACCCTCAGAACCCGAAGGAAGAGTAAACCCGCTTCTGAAATCAATGGAGCAAGGTGAACGGAAATCTATATCCTAGCAGACTGAGCTAACAGGATAGACTCAACAAGCTCACACATCCAAAGGAGACTGCGATCCGAATGCAGCGTCTTAGATAGCTCGGTCATCCTGACCTGCAGACCCACACCCAGCTGGACCAACCCAGCCTCAGGGATCCAAGACAGGGAAGCAAAAGAATCCTGAAAATGGTACAGGAATGAGCGTAAAGATAGCACAGCCATCCCCACAGAGTACAAGTACAGCCCGACTGAGAACAGACAAGGCAATAGACCTAAGGATCTATCAAAACAAAGGCCAAGCAAGTCTGACTTGGAGCCAGCAAGACCGCAGGGAGAACCAATCCCACATTTCTAACTCCCAACCAGGAGAAGCCCCAAGAAAGGACTCCATCTCCATAGGGAGGAGAATATCCCCGAAAGAAAAGGGATGAGGACGGAAGGGCAACAACTGTCCTCAAGGCCCGAAGCCACCGGCTAATGGGAAGATAAATCCCCAGCACAAAAGTCCTAGAAAAGGACCCCCCTACAAGTAGCTTGCCAAGCAGAGGCACAGCCAACCCATTCGCCTGCAAAGCAGGGAATCCACGGGTACACTGGCAAGCTGACCAGGGGAATGCAACCCTAAGGCGCACCAGAAATTGGGCATCCAGCGCCAGCAGCTGGGTATGAACCAACAATCCTTGAGGCGCAAGCCACACAGCTAACCAACAAATGATGGTGGCAAAGAGTAGAAAAATTCTCAGAAAACCTGGCCAACCCTGACTAGGTTAGGTAGATGGACCAAGGACATAGCCCAAGTTCCCACTACCTTGGAACACCCCGACCAGCCCTGAGATCCAAGATTCCAAAACTACTTAAGACTGGGTCAGGAAAAAAGCCAAGCGAAGCTGCAGCAACCGGAAGTCTCAGGGAGAAAAACAGGTCCGGGTACCTAATAGCTCAGGCAAACCTTACCCTAGAACTAAACACCCCAACTGGCCAAAAAGCCAGACACAAGGGATATAGAGAACTCGAAAGCCCCAACCAGTCCAGCGCTCCAAAGAGCAAGGCTAGAAGTCATATGAAGATACTTCTCAAAGCCTCAGGACAATCAAGGGATACCTTGAGGTAAAAAAAAATCCTACTAGCAGGACTAGTCTCGTTATCACCTCCGCACAAGCAGAGGACACAAGGAAGAGAAATGAAAGGCACTATGCCCACCCAGCTCCGGAAAACCAGAGCTAAACAAAGTCCTCACAGGGAACAACCATCACCCGGAAACACAGATCCCTAAAAAGAGATCCAACTCACCCGGAGACAATGGAAGAAGACCCAAAGGTCTCTTATAACTCAGACAGACAGAACGTGTCAAAGAGTAAGAGCTGCATCAAGATACACTATAAACAGCTTACACGGACACCTGCAAGGTGCCAAGAGCTGCAACTGGTTTAAAACTGCAAACCCTAGCCCCTAGACGTATTAGAGGGGGTGATAGAGTTAAAAATCTACTCTATAGGGAGGTCAGATGGATTTGGAAACTAGACACTATGCACCCCAAGGGGCTGAACAGAGAATTCGATTTGCTTCCTTTTATTTTATATTAATTTGAGGCCCTGGTTGCTTATATAGCTCAATTTAGTTTTAGTTTAATCTACCTATCCAGTATGATATTAACAATATATGTTTCAGATTTAATTGTATAGTATATATAGCAACTTGCTGCACTTGTTTTTAGTTTGGTGACTTTTTCACATCAGGAGTGTAGGGGTTAATGATGAATGATAAATGTGTATATCAGGTCATGTGTGACCTTACTTCCTGTTTACCTATACCAGATGAAACCCGGGATAACACCGGGCACGAAGACCGAAAAGACGTCTCCCCAACAACCTGCAAGCATGGAACGCACTAAAGAGGCAAAGTCCTCCCAGCGCCTGCCCATAGAATACCCAAGTATTCGACCTTGAAATAGCGTGTAATAGACCCAGGCGAAACCCCAAGTTCGAGAACACAGAGTCCATAACAGGATGACACAGAGAGAGCTTGCAAGGAAGAAAGAAGCAGCAGTCATCGAGAAACGGACCGCACAAAACCGCCCCTGACAGAGGGCACGCTACAGGCAACCTAAGCCGCCGGATCAACTCACAAGTCCCGAAAAAGGAGAACACAAAGCCTCCATATAGGCCCCTCGAGAAGGAGAGAATACCCTCAGAACCCGAAGGAAGAGGAAACCGTCTCCTGTCAAAGGAGCAAGGAGAAAGGAAAAACCATCTCCTTCAGACTGAGCTATCAAAATAGACTCAGCAAGCTCACACATCTCAAAGGATACTGTGACCCATAGACCACTCTGGCATCCTGACCAACAGACCCAGCTGGGCCACCAATACAAGAGAACAAAGAATCCCGAAAATGGTACAGGAACGAGCGTAAAGATGGCAGAGCCATCCTCCCAGAGTACAATTACAACTCAACTCTGAAAACAGACAAGACCATAGACCCAAGGATCTATCAAAACAAGGCCCCACAGTCTGACATGGAACCAGCAAGATTCCAGGGGAAACCCAGTCCACTTTCCACTTCCCGACCAGGAGAAGCTCCAAAGAAGGGCTCCAACTCTCTAAGAAGAGAATATCCCCTAAAGAAAAAGGAAAGAGGTCGGAAGTAAAATGTCCTAGAAAGGACCCCCTCACAAGTAGTTTGCCCAACAGAGGCACAGCAAACCCATTTGCCTGCAGAGCCGAGAATCCATGGGTACACTGGCAAAATAACAGGGGAATGCAACCCTAAGGTGCACCAAAAACAGGAAATCAGCACCAGCAGCTGGGTAGAAACCCACCAATCTTGAGGCACAAGCCACCCACCACCCACCTAACCCCAGATGACATGGGTTACTCTGCGCAAAGGACTAATAAATACTCAGATAAACCAGGCCAACCCTGACCCGGTTAGGTAGATGGAGCAAGGACATAGCTCTCTTTCCCACCAGCGTGGAACATCCCCACCAGCCCTGAGAATCAAAACAATCCAAAACTGGGACAGGAGCAACGCCCCAGAAGAGGAAGACTCAGAAAGAAAAACAGGTCCGGGTACCTTATAGTTCAGGCAACTATACCCTAGAACTAATCACCCCTACTGGTCAAAAAACCAGACAAAGGAAATGGAGCATATCCAGAAAATACAGACAGCAAAGAGAACTCGAAAGCCACGACCAAAGGAAGGAACCACCCCTAGATGAAGTCCAACTCTCCAAGGAGCAAGGCTAGAAACCTAATGATGGGACTTCACAATGGCCCGAGAACAATAAAAGGGATGCTTTGAAGTTCAAAAACCCCACTAGCAGGGCTAGTCTACCCATCACCTCCACACAGGCAGAGGACAGCTGCGGAAAACCCTGAGTTAAGCAAGTCCCTACAGGGAGCAACCAACGTCCGGAACACAGATCCCCAAGGAGATCTAACTCAGCTGGAGACCCTACGCGGCCCGGAGTAAAAACTTATCTAGAAACACTAGAAACGGCATATATGCACCCTTAAGGTGCCAAAATAAACAACAGGTTTTAAAATAGAAAAGCTTCCGCATGTCGTACAGCTATCCATACAAGCTGTTGGATAAAGCCCCAATAGGACCATTCAGAAGCCTAAAACTGAAGGCCAAACCACTCCTCAGTGGTAATGGGGTGTATGCCCGCCAGCCCTCCCCCATATGGAGGAGAAAACTCTAGGTTCTGATGAAATCAGATGTCAAATAACGCAGCGAAATTGCCCGGTCATCTATGACTGAAGGCTATAAGGACTAAAACAATCATTTCCCGCCTTGCGACCCACAGGTCCTCTAGAATGCTTAGTTGAACATAAAAACAAAGATAACTTGAGCAATCAGCGCCACTACCGAACCAGTCCGGCAGAACAGCGCCATGTGTCTGAACAGCCACAAACCAAATGAACCCGACAGGACCAGCCTAACCGGCAAGCTATATAAATTCTCCCAACAAAAGAGATAACCCCCACATGTCGAATTATCAGAATGAAAGTTCCCATATCTGTTAACGATAGGGTCATTCAATAACTGAAAGAGATGTCTAAGCCACACGCCAAAGTGCGCAATCCTGTAATGAAAGGCACAACACTCCGGAAGAGTTACACCCGCGGGGAACTGTAGAGGCCCACCCCAAGGCGGAAGACCCGGGACAATAGGGCACAAGCACATTCTCAAAGAAACGTCTGGACTCTGCAGACGAACAATTGGCAACAATATCTGAAAGCGAAAACGTGCTGCAACCTCCAGGGGGAAAACGCCACCCCACGCGGAGGAACCATAAACTGGGTTACCCGCATGTGTAGGAGGAAGAATCGGTAGGGAACTTGCCCCCTGGAGGACAGGATCACGAGAGGCGGATGGCTCAGCAGACCCCTGATTCCGAGGAACTGGGTGCTCTCATATGGCATATGGAACAAAACTGGTTGACAGGAGTCAACGAGGCCAAACCGGATTAGTCACCGGACACAGAATCTGAATCTGATATCATAATCGTCTCGGTATCAGAATCCTCCGTAACTGAATCTGAAATGAGCACAGTTTTAGCATCAGAATCCTCCATAACTGTAAAGAGGATATATAAATATGGACTATAAACAGAAAGAAAAAAACGGCACTTGACACCACCAAAGACTGGGGCACTCACCACCTCCTATGACCAAACCCCTGCGGACTAGAATAACTCAGTCGCCACACTGCCGGGAATGCGGAAATGGGAAACAGAGGATAACCACACAATCCAAAAAGCGCGCCTAGCCAAAAAGCTGCGTCACTTCCAAAGACCACAAAGTTCCAAAACACGAGCCCATAAACCTCACACATAAGAAGGATGAATCACATAACAAGCATGATTATAAACCCCTTTGTCCAATAACCCCCCTCAAGAGATATTAACCCTCGATTCCAAAATACTAACAGAGACTCACTGAGACCCTTATGTTATAAGTTAAACCCGCGAGGCGATAGCCTCACGGGAAACATTCATATTACAGAACATTGAATAAAGTAAAATGAAACTATCTTACCGGAATCTACGCCGTGGAACAGGAACACAGCCTTTCAAGTGTGACGGAAAGTAGCATCGCCTCCGCCATGGACTTGAAAGAAGAAAGCAGGCAGCGGAGCAAAGTTTGACAACCCCAATTGCTTGAGGAGCTAACATGAGTCGGGATGGTTTCGCAGAAAGAAACATCCTGCATCTCCGGACTCTAACTTTCATCCAAGCCCTCACTGAGAGACTGACAGGACTACTTAAAACTCCTGTCCCATGCCGAAAAGTACTACCCTCCATAAGAGACAAAAACAAAAATTAAAAATTCTGACACGTCTCTGCCAACCTCCTGGGACTAAAGGCAAAGAATGACTGGGAGAAATATTTAAGCCTTTGGCTGGGGTGTCTTTGCCTCCTCCTGGTGGCCAGGTTCTTAATTCCCAAAAGTAATGAATGCAGCTGTGGACTCTTTCCATTTAAGAAGAAAATATAACTTCTCCTCTAAAATGCTAAGTAACAAAGATTAGTTAAGTGGAATTTAGAAAACAAATAATTATAGTTAAATTACAGGAAAAGCAGAGGACAAATCATGAAAGTTTTTTTTAACAACACAATTAAATATTTTATATTACAATATCATAGCATTTAAAAGGGACATGAAACAAAAAAAATGTATTTCATAATTCAGATAGAGAATACAAATTTTAAAAACATTCCAATTTGCTTCTATTATCAAATGTTCTTCGTTATAGATATCTAGATAGGTAGTGTGCACTACATGCCAGAAAATAGTGCTGTCATCTAGTGCTTTTGATAATGTAGAACATTGTTTCAAAACTGCTGCCATATAGTACTGCAGACACGTGCCCACTTCTGAACTTACCTTTCTGCTTTTCAACAAAAGATAAGAAAACAAGGAAAATTTGAAAACGGAAGTAAATTGGAAAGTTGTTTAAAATTGTACGCGCTATCTGAATGAAGAAAAAAATTGGGATTTATCTCCCCTTAATATCCCTTCTAAATAATATTGGGGGGGGATATTACAAGGACAGGTTTCTGCAACCTTTAATTCCAAATCTGAAATCGTACAATAAAAAAATACCACACTCGAGACATGACCAAGCAGCGCCTCTGTGTGGACGCATCTCCTAGAGCTCCTGAAAAGCTACAAATAGTCTGCCGATTATTGGTTACTATACAAGGCACTACTTGTGCTTCAACCTATGAGGAGCAGAACATTGCTTTATTTGCTGTATTAAAGAGACATAAACCCAAAAGTTTTCTTTAATGATTCAGATAGAACATACAATTTTTAACAACTTTTCAATGTACTTCTATGATCAATTTTTTTGTTTTCTTGTTATCCTTTGTTAAAAAAACAGGATGGTAAGTTCAGGAGTGTGCATGTGTCTGTACTATATGGCAGCAGTTTTGAAACAATGTTGTACATTAACAAGACCACTAGATGGCAGCACTATTTCCTGTCATGTAGTGCTCCAAACATGTGCACACTACCTATCTAGATATCTCTTCTACAAAGAATACCATGAAATCAAATCAAATTTAATAATAGAAGTAAATTGAAAACTTTAATAAAATTGTATTAGCTTTCTGAATCATGAAAGCAAAAAAAATTGTCCCTTTAATTATCTTGGAGCCGACATCTGTATTACACAGCTACCCCTGAATTTACCAGCACCAGATCGATCTTCTAACAACCACTGAGCTTTCCAGAACAGCAGGTACAATCCCTAATGCTAACAATAGCAAACCAGCTTGTCCTGTGTTGAGACACAGGGCGTGCTAACTACGCAGAAGCAGTTCGCTATATTGCACGACCAAGCTATTCTTCCCTGGATCAACTATTAGCTACAGAGCCAATTTTACTTAAAGATCGTTACAGGCAGTAAGCGGCGACATGGCACAAAAGACACTGACAGAACAGATTGTTTCCAGCACAACGTGTCCCTTCAAAAACTCTCTCTCTAAACAACATAGCAACTCCTCAATAGAATCGGCTAACGTCGCTGTAGCTACAGATGACTGTATCAAAGCTGACGAACAATCATGGAGATCTCCGATAGGAGCTACTATGGGACTCAATCGCTTTCTTTATGCTCAGTATATAAAATCTGTAAAGATGTAATGCAGAGATAACCCTGCTTTCTCCAGCTGCAGCATTTTGAGACTCATGTTAAATATACAGATTATCCACCCTCTCGAGCGAATACACAAGACAAGGGACTAGCCGGAGTAGGGTAATATCATACTAATCGATTATCTTTTCAACTGCTAGTTTAAAGTGAATGTAAATTTTGATGCTAAAGTGCCCAGTTTTTTAAAATTCGATTAAAAACAGGGGCACTTTAATTCATAAAAATTTACATTTCACTCCTGTTGTGAAAAAAAAACTAACCTTTTAATCTTGACAGCAGCTCCAGCTTCCTCCACCCGTTGCAAAGCCTATTCCTGGGTCTAAAATGAGGAATCCGGCTTCCTCCAATCACGGCATAGACTCAGACACTGATTCCCCCGGGGGGGAATCCGTGATTGGAGGATGACCTATACATCATTTCTGACATCAGAAATGCTTGCAACGACCAGAGGACGCTGGAGCTGCTGTCAAGTTTAAAAAGGAAATTTATGCTTACCTGATAAATTTATTTCTTTTACGATATGACGAGTCCACGGATTTCATCCTTACTTATGGGATATCGCCTCCTGGTCAGCAGGTGGAGGCAAAGAGCTCCACAGCAGAGCTGCATAAATAGCTCCTCCCTTCCCCCCAACCCAGTCATTCGACCAAAGTTAGGAAAAGAAAGGAAAAGCCAAGGAGCAGAAGTGACTGAAGTTTAACAAAAATAAAAACCTGTCTTTAGAAAAAACGACAGAGTGGGCCGTGGACTCGTCATATCGTAAAAGAAATAAATTTATCAGGTAAGCATAAATTTCCTTTTCTTTTACAAGATATAACGAGTCCACGGATTTCATCCTTACTTATGGGATACAATACCAAAGCAATAGGACACGGATGAAAGGGAGGGACAAGACAGGAACCTAAACGGAAGGCACCACTGCTTGAAGAACCTTTCTCCCAAAAAACAGCCTCAGACGAGGCAAAAGTATTAAATTTGGAAAATTTGGAAAAAGTGTGAAGAGACGACCAAGTTGCAGCCTTGCAAATCTGTTCAACGGAATCATCATTTTTAAATGCCCATGAGGAAGCCACAGCTCTAGTAGAATGAGCCGTAATTCGTTCTGGAGGCTGCTGTCCAACAGTCTCATATGCAACACGGATGATACTCCTCAGCCAAAAAGAAAGAGGTAGCCGTAGCTTTCTGACCCCTACGTTTTCCAGAAAAAACAACAAATAATGAAGATGTTTGACGAAAATCCTTAGTCACCTGCAAGTAGAACTTCAAGGAACGGACTACGTCTAAATTATGTAACTGAAGCTCCTTCTTAGAGGAAGGGTTAGGACACAAGGAAGGAACAACAATTTCCTGATTAATATTTTTGTTAGAAACAACCTTAGGAAGAAAACCAGGTTTGGTGCGCAACACCACCTTATCAGAATGGAAAATAAGAGAAGGAGAATCACATTGTAATGCTGAAAGCTCAGAAACTCTGCGAGCCGAAGAAATAGCAACCAGAAATAAAACTTTCCAAGGCTCCTAAAAATATGCCTGGTTCCCAAATATTCTTACTGGCTCCTAATTTTTAAACATATTTGTCAAGCACTGATCTATGGAATGCATAGGTTCAAACGGAACCCCTTGAAGAACATTAAGAACTAAATTCAAACTCCAAGGAGGAGCAATTGATCTAAACACAGGCCTGATCGTAGTCAGAGCCTGACAAAAGGACTGAAAATAGAGCAGAAATCTGTCCCTTTAAGGAACTTGCTGATAACCCCTTCTCCAATCCTTCTTGGAGAAAGGACAAAAACAGAATTTATGTTTACCTGATAAATTACTTTCTCCAACGGTGTGTCCGGTCCACGGCGTCATCCTTACTTGTGGGGATATTCTCTTCCCCAACAGGAAATGGCAAAGAGCCCAGCAAAGCTGGTCACATGATCCCTCCTAGGCTCCGCCTTCCCCAGTCATTCGACCGACGTAAAGGAGGAATATTTGCATAGGAGAAACCATATGATACCGTGGTGACTGTAGTTAAAGAAAATAAATTATCAGACCTGATTAAAAAACCAGGGCGGGCCGTGGACCGGACACACCGTTGGAGAAAGTAATTTATCAGGTAAACATAAATTCTGTTTTCTCCAACATAGGTGTGTCCGGTCCACGGCGTCATCCTTACTTGTGGGAACCAATACCAAAGCTTTAGGACACGGATGAAGGGAGGGAGCAAATCAGGTCACCTAGATGGAAGGCACCACGGCTTGCAAAACCTTTCTCCCAAAAATAGCCTCAGAAGAAGCAAAAGTATCAAACTTGTAAAATTTAGTAAAAGTGTGCAGTGAAGACCAAGTCGCTGCCTTACATATCTGATCAACAGAAGCCTCGTTCTTGAAGGCCCATGTGGAAGCCACAGCCCTAGTGGAATGAGCTGTGATTCTTTCAGGAGGCTGCCGTCCGGCAGTCTCATAAGCCAATCTGATGATGCTTTTAATCCAAAAAGAGAGAGAGGTAGAAGTTGCTTTTTGACCTCTCCTTTTACCAGAATAAACAACAAACAAGGAAGATGTTTGTCTAAAATCCTTTGTAGCATCTAAATAGAATTTTAGAGCACGAACAACATCCAAATTGTGCAACAAACGTTCCTTCTTTGAAACTGGATTCGGACACAAAGAAGGCACGACTATCTCCTGGTTAATGTTTTTGTTAGAAACAACTTTCAGAAGAAAACCAGGTTTAGTACGTAAAACCACCTTATCTGCATGGAACACCAGATAAGGAGGAGAACACTGCAGAGCAGATAATTCTGAAACTCTTCTAGCAGAAGAAATTGCAACCAAAAACAAAACTTTCCAAGATAATAACTTAATATCAACGGAATGTAAGGGTTCAAACGGAACCCCCTGAAGAACTGAAAGAACTAAATTGAGACTCCAAGGAGGAGTCAAAGGTTTGTAAACAGGCTTGATTCTAACCAGAGCCTGAACAAAGGCTTGAACATCTGGCACAGCTGCCAGCTTTTTGTGAAGTAACACAGACAAGGCAGAAATCTGTCCCTTCAAGGAACTTGCAGATAATCCTTTCTCCAAACCTTCTTGAAGAAAGGATAGAATCTTAGGAATCTTAACCTTGTCCCAAGGGAATCCTTTAGATTCACACCAACAGATATATTTTTTCCATATTTTGTGGTAAATTTTTCTAGTTACAGGCTTTCTGGCCTGAACAAGAGTATCAATGACAGAATCTGAGAACCCTCGCTTTGATAAGATCAAGCGTTCAATCTCCAAGCAGTCAGTTGGAGTGAGACCAGATTCGGATGTTCGAACGGACCTTGAACAAGAAGGTCTCGTCTCAAAGGTAGCTTCCATGGTGGAGCCGATGACATATTCACCAGGTCTGCATACCAAGTCCTGCGTGGCCACGCAGGAGCTATCAAGATCACCGATGCCCTCTCCTGATTGATCCTGGCTACCAGCCTGGGGATGAGGGGAAACGGCGGGAATACATAAGCTAGTTTGAAGGTCCAAGGTGCTACTAGTGCATCTACTAGAGTCGCCTTGGGATCCCTGGATCTGGACCCGTAGCAAGGAACCTTGAAGTTCTGACGAGAGGCCATCAGATCCATGTCTGGAATGCCCCACAATTGAGTAATTTGGGCAAAGATTTCCGGATGGAGTTCCCACTCCCCCGGATGAAATGTCTGACGACTCAGAAAATCCGCTTCCCAATTTTCCACTCCTGGGATGTGGATTGCAGACAAGTGGCAGGAGTGAGTCTCCGCCCATTGAATGATTTTGGTCACTTCTTCCATCGCCAGGGAACTCCTTGTTCCCCCCTGATGGTTGATGTACGCAACAGTCGTCATGTTGTCTGATTGAAACCGTATGAACTTGGCCTTTGCTAGCTGAGGCCAAGCCTTGAGAGCATTGAATATCGCTCTCAGTTCCAGAATATTTATCGGGAGAAGAGATTCTTCCCGAGACCAAAGACCCTGAGCTTTCAGGGGTCCCCAGACCGCGCCCCAGCCCACCAGACTGGCGTCGGTCGTGACAATGACCCACTCTGGTCTGCGGAAGCTCATCTCCTGTGACAGGTTGTCCAGGGACAGCCACCAACGGAGTGAATCTCTGGTCCTCTGATCTACTTGTATCGTCGGAGACAAGTCTGTATAGTCCCCATTCCACTGACTGAGCATGCACAGTTGTAATAGTCTTAGATGAATTCGCGCAAAAGGAACTATGTCCATTGCCGCTACCATCCCATAATCTCCTCATAAGAAGAAGAATTATTATTGAGCGCCTTTTCTAGCTCATCGAACCAGAAACACGCTGCTGTAGTGACAGGAACAATGCATGAAATTGGTTGTAGAAGGTAACCTTGCTGAACAAACATCTTTTTAAGCAAACCTTCTAATTTTTTATCCATAGGATCTTTGAAAGCACAACTATCTTCTATGGGTATAGTGGTGCGTTTGTTTAGAGTAGAAACCGCCCCCTCGACCTTGGGGACTGTCTGCCATAAGTCCTTTCTGGGGTCGACCATAGGAAACAATTTTTTAAATATGGGGGGAGGGACGAAAGGTATACCGGGCCTTTCCCATTCTTTATTTACAATGTCCGCCACCCGCTTGGGTATAGGAAAAGCTTCGGGGGGCCCCAGGACCTCTAGGAATTTGTCCATTTTACATAGTTTCTCTGGAATGACCAAATTCTCACAATCATCCAGAGTGGATAACACCTCCTTAAGCAGAGTGCGGAGATGTTCCAATTTAAATTTAAATGTAATCACATCAGGTTCAGCTTGTTGAGAAATTTTCCCTGAATCTGAAATTTCTCCCTCAGACAAAACCTCCCTGGCCCCCTCAGACTGGTGTACGGGCCCTTCAGAACCAATATCATCAGCGTCCTCATGCTCATGCTCAGTATTTTCTAAAACAGAGCAGTCGCGCTTTCGCTGATAAGTGAGCATTTTGGCTAAAATGTTTTTGATAGAATTATCCATTACAGCCGTTAATTGTTGCATAGTAAGGAGTATTGGCGCGCTAGATGTACTAGGGGCCTCCTGTGTGGGCAAGACTGGTGTAGACGAAGGAGGGGATGATGCAGTACCATGCTTACTCCCCTCACTTGAGGAATCATCTTGGGCATCATTTTCTCTAAATTTTGTGTCACATAAATCACATCTATTTAAATGAGAAGGAACCTTGGCTTCCCCACATTCAGAACACAGTCTATCTGGTAGTTCAGACATGTTAAACAGGCAAAAACTTGATAACAAAGTACAAAAAACGTTTTAAAATAAACCGTTACTGTCACTTTAAATTTTAAACTGAACAAACTTTATTACTGCAATTGCGAAAAACAGAATTTATGTTACCTGATAAATTACTTTCTCCAACGGTGTGTCCGGTCCACGGCGTCATCCTTACTTGTGGGATATTCTCTTCCCCAACAGGAAATGGCAAAGAGCCCAGCAAAGCTGGTCACATGATCCCTCCTAGGCTCCGCCTACCCCAGTCATTCGACCGACGTTAAGGAGGAATATTTGCATAGGAGAAACCATATGATACCGTGGTGACTGTAGTTAAAGAAAATAAATTATCAGACCTGATTAAAAAACCAGGGCGGGCCGTGGACCGGACACACCGTTGGAGAAAGTAATTTATCAGGTAACATAAATTCTGTTTTCTCCAACATAGGTGTGTCCGGTCCACGGCGTCATCCTTACTTGTGGGAACCAATACCAAAGCTTTAGGACACGGATGAAGGGAGGGAGCAAATCAGGTCACCTAAATGGAAGGCACCACGGCTTGCAAAACCTTTCTCCCAAAAATAGCCTCAGAAGAAGCAAAAGTATCAAACTTGTAAAATTTGGTAAAAGTGTGCAGTGAAGACCAAGTCGCTGCCCTACATATCTGATCAACAGAAGCCTCGTTCTTGAAGGCCCATGTGGAAGCCACAGCCCTAGTGGAATGAGCTGTGATTCTTTCAGGAGGCTGCCGTCCGGCAGTCTCGTAAGCCAATCTGATGATGCTTTTAATCCAAAAAGAGAGAGAGGTAGAAGTTGCTTTTTGACCTCTCCTTTTACCAGAATAAACAACAAACAAGGAAGATGTTTGTCTAAAATCCTTTGTAGCATCTAAATAGAATTTTAGAGCGCGAACAACATCCAAATTGTGCAACAAACGTTCCTTCTTCGAAACTGGCTTCGGACACAAAGAAGGCACGACTATCTCCTGGTTAATGTTTTTGTTAGAAACAACTTTTGGAAGAAAACCAGGTTTAGTACGTAAAACCACCTTATCTGCATGGAACACCAGATAAGGAGGAGAACACTGCAGAGCAGATAATTCTGAAACTCTTCTAGCAGAAGAAATTGCAACCAAAAACAAAACTTTCCAAGATAATAACTTAATATCAACGGAATGTAAGGGTTCAAACGGAACCCCCTGAAGAACTGAAAGAACTAAGTTGAGACTCCAACGAGGAGTCAAAGGTTTGTAAACAGGCTTGATTCTAACCAGAGCCTGAACAAAGGCTTGAACATCTGGCACAGCTGCCAGCTTTTTGTGAAGTAACACAGACAAGGCAGAAATCTGTCCCTTCAAGGAACTTGCAGATAATCCTTTCTCCAATCCTTCTTGAAGAAAGGATAGAATCTTAGGAATCTTAACCTTGTCCCAAGGGAATCCTTTAGATTCACACCAACAGATATATTTTTTCCATATTTTGTGGTAAATTTTTCTAGTTACAGGCTTTCTGGCCTGAACAAGAGTATCAATAACAGAATCTGAGAACCCTCGTTTTGATAAGATCAAGCGTTCAATCTCCAAGCAGTCAGCTGGAGTGAAACCAGATTCGGATGTTCGAACGGACCTTGAACAAGAAGGTCTCGTCTCAAAGGTAGCTTCCATGGTGGAGCCGATGACATATTCACCAGATCTGCATACCAAGTCCTGCGTGGCCACGCAGGAGCTATCAAGATCACCGACGCCCTCTCCTGATTGATCCTGGCTACCAGCCTGGGGATGAGAGGAAACGGCGGGAATACATAAGCTAGTTTGAAGGTCCAAGGTGCTACTAGTGCATCTACTAGAGTCGCCTTGGGATCCCTGGATCTGGACCCGTAGCAAGGAACCTTGAAGTTCTGACGAGAGGCCATGAGATCCATGTCTGGAATGCCCCACAGTTGAGTAATTTGGGCAAAGACTTCCGGATGGAGTTCCCACTCCCCCGGATGCAATGTCTGACGACTCAGAAAATCCGCTTCCCAATTTTCCACTCCTGGGATGTGGATTGCAGACAGGTGGCAGGAGTGAGTCTCCACCCATTGAATGATTTTGGTCACTTCTTCCATCGCCAGGGAACTCCTTGTTGCCCCCTGATGGTTGATGTACGCAACAGTCGTCATGTTGTCTGATTGAAACCGTATGAACTTGGCCTTTGCTAGCTGAGGCCAAGCCTTGAGAGCATGGAATATCGCTCTCAGTTCCAGAATATTTATCGGTAGAAGAGATTCTTCCCGAAACCAAAGACCCTGAGCTTTCAGGGATCCCCAGACCGCGCCCCAGCCCATCAGACTGGCGTCGGTCGTGACAATGACCCACTCTGGTCTGCGGAAGGTCATCCCTTGTGACAGGTTGTCCAGGGACAGCCACCAACGGAGTGAGTCTCTGGTCCTCTGATTTACTTGTATCTTCGGAGACAAGTCTGTATAGTCCCCATTCCACTGACTGAGCATGCACAGTTGTAATGGTCTTAGATGAATGCGCGCAAAAGGAACTATGTCCATTGCCGCTACCATCAAACCTATTACTTCCATGCACTGCGCTATGGAAGGAAGAGGAACGGAATGAAGTGTTTGACAAGAGTTTAGAAGTTTTGTTTTTCTGGCCTCTGTCAGAAAAATCCTCATTTCTAAGGAGTCTATTATTGTTCCCAAGAAGGGAACCCTTGTCGACGGAGATAGAGAACTCTTTTCCACGTTCACTTTCCATCCGTGAGATCTGAGAAAGGCCAGGACTATGTCCGTGTGAGCCTTTGCTTGAGGAAGGGACGACGCTTGAATCAGAATGTCGTCCAAGTAAGGTACTACTGCAATGCCCCTTGGTCTTAGCACCGCTAGAAGGGACCCTAGTACCTTTGTGAAAATCCTTGGAGCAGTGGCTAATCCGAAAGGAAGCACCACGAACTGGTAATGCTTGTCCAGGAATGCGAACCTTAGGAACCGATGATGTTCCTTGTGGATAGGAATATGTAGATACGCATCCTTTAAATCCACCGTGGTCATGAATTGACCTTCCTGTATGGAAGGAAGAATTGTTCGAATGGTTTCCATTTTGAACCATGGAACCTTGAGAAACTTGTTTAAGATCTTGAGATCTAAGATTGGTCTGAACGTTCCCTCTTTTTTGGGAACTATGAACAGATTGGAGTAGAACCCCATCCCTTGTTCTCCTAATGGAACCGGATGAATCACTCCCATTTTTAACAGGTCTTCTACACAATGTAAGAATGCCTGTCTCTTTATGTGGTCTGAAGACAATTGAGACCTGTGGAACCTCCCCCTTGGGGGGAGCCCCTTGAATTCCAGAAGATAACCTTGGGAGACTATTTCTAGTGCCCAAGGATCCAGAACATCTCTTGCCCAAGCCTGAGCGAAGAGAGAGAGTCTGCCCCCCACCAGATCCGGTCCCGGATCGGGGGCCAACATTTCATGCTGTCTTGGTAGCAGTGGCAGGTTTCTTGGCCTGCTTTCCCTTGTTCCAGCCTTGCATTGGTCTCCAGGCTGGCTTGGCTTGAGAAGTATTACCCTCTTGCTTAGAGGACGTAGCACTTTGGGCTGGTCCGTTTCTACGAAAGGGACGAAAATTAGGTTTATTTTTTGCCTTGAAAGGCCGATCCTGAGGAAGGGCGTGGCCCTTACCCCCAGTGATATCCGAGATAATCTCTTTCAAGTCAGGGCCAAACAGCGTTTTCCCCTTGAAAGGAATGTTAAGTAGCTTGTTCTTGGAAGACGCATCAGCCGACCAAGATTTCAACCAAAGCGCTCTGCGCGCCACAATAGCAAACCCAGAATTCTTAGCCGCTAACCTAGCCAATTGCAAAGTGGCGTCTAGGGTGAAAGAATTAGCCAATTTCAGAGCATTGATTCTGTCCATAATCTCCTCATAAGGAGGAGAATCACTGTCGACCGCCTTTATCAGCTCATCGAACCAGAAACATGCGGCTGTAGCGACAGGGACAATGCATGAAATTGGTTGTAGAAGGTAACCCTGCTGAACAAACATCTTTTTAAGCAAACCTTCTAATTTTTTATCCATAGGATCTTTGAAAGCACAACTATCCTCTATGGGTATAGTGGTGCGTTTGTTTAAAGTGGAAACCGCTCCCTCGACCTTGGGGACTGTCTGCCATAAGTCCTTTCTGGGGTCGACCATAGGAAACAATTTTTTAAATATGGGGGGAGGGACGAAAGGAATACCGGGCCTTTCCCATTCTTTATTAACAATGTCCGCCACCCGCTTGGGTATAGGAAAAGCTTCTGGGAGCCCCGGCACCTCTAGGAACTTGTCCATTTTACATAGTTTCTCTGGGATGACCAACTTGTCACAATCATCCAGAGTGGATAATACCTCCTTAAGCAGAATGCGGAGATGTTCCAACTTAAATTTAAATGCAATCACATCAGGTTCAGCTTGTTGAGAAATGTTCCCTGAATCAGTAATTTCTCCCTCAGACAAAACCTCCCTGGCCCCATCAGACTGAGTTAGGGGCCCTTCAGAAATATTAATATCAGCGTCGTCATGCTCTTCAGTATCTAAAACAGAGCAGTCGCGCTTACGCTGATAAGTGTTCATTTTGGCTAAAATGTTTTTGACAGAATTATCCATTACAGCCGTTAATTGTTGCATAGTAAGGAGTATTGGCGCGCTAGATGTACTAGGGGCCTCCTGAGTGGGCAAGACTCGTGTAGACGAAGGAGGGAATGATGCAGTACCATGCTTACTCCCCTCACTTGAGGAATCATCTTGGGCATCATTGTCATTGTCACATAAATCACATTTATTTAAATGAATAGGAATTCTGGCTTCCCCACATTCAGAACACAGTCTATCTGGTAGTTCAGACATGTTAAACAGGCATAAACTTGATAACAAGTACAAAAAACGTTTTAAAATAAAACCGTTACTGTCACTTTAAATTTTAAACTGAACACACTTTATTACTGCAAATGCGAAAAAACATGAAGGAATTGTTCAAAATTCACCAAATTTTCACCACAGTGTCTTAAAGCCTTAAAAGTATTGCACACCAAATTTGGAAGCTTTAACCCTTAAAATAACGGAACCGGAGCCGTTTTGAACTTTAACCCCTTTACAGTCCCTGGTATCTGCTTTGCTGAGACCCAACCAAGCCCCAAGGGGAATACGATACCAAATGACGCCTTCAGAAAGTCTTTTCTAAGTATCAGAGCTCCTCTCACATGCGACTGCATGCCATGCCTCTCAAAAACAAGTGCGCAACACCGGCGCGAAAATGAGGCTCTGCCTATGCTTTGGGAAAGCCCCTAAAGAATAAGGAGTCTAAAACAGTGCCTGCCGATATTATTATATCAAAATACCCAGATAAAATGATTCCTCAAGGCTAAATATGTGTTAATAATCAATCGATTTAGCCCAAAAAAAGTCTACAGTCTTAATAAGCCCTTTTTGAAGCCCTTATTTACAATCGTAATAAACATGGCTTACCGGATCCCAGAGGGAAAATGACAGCTTCCAGCATTACATCGTCTTGTTAGAATGTGTCATACCTCAAGCAGCAAGAGACTGCTCACTGTTCCCCCAACTGAAGTTAATTGCTCTCAACAGTCCTGTGTGGAACAGCCATGGATTTTAGTGACGGTTGCTAAAATCATTTTCCTCATACAAACAGAAATCTTCATCTCTTTTCTGTTTCTGAGTAAATAGTACATACCAGCACTATTTCAAAATAACAAACTCTTGATTGAATAATAAAAACTACAGTTAAACACTAAAAAACTCTAAGCCATCTCCGTGGAGATGTTGCCTGTACAACGGCAAAGAGAATGACTGGGGTAGGCGGAGCCTAGGAGGGATCATGTGACCAGCTTTGCTGGGCTCTTTGCCATTTCCTGTTGGGGAAGAGAATATCCCACAAGTAAGGATGACGCCGTGGACCGGACACACCTATGTTGGAGAAATAGCATGTGATTAAGAGGATGTCAATAGAGTCTTTGAAACATGCAGAAATTTAGAGGTTTAAATGTTATAAAAGCAGGGGCGCCAAATAGGTAGATCGGGATCTACCAGTAGATCCCAAAGGCAATGCTGGTAGATCGCGGCTGATGCAGAAATAAACATAGAGATGCACTCAACTAGGCTTAGAACTGAAGCTGGAAATACTTCCTTGCTTAGTCCCTCCTTACTCCCAGGGTACATACTCTTTCTGCACACTATGCCTTTCACAAAGGTAAAATCTCCTGTAGAATATCAGTCTGACCCTGCCAAATGACAGTCCAGCACCGAAATACCAGGCAAATCTCCTTTGAACAAGGGAAAACAAACAAACCCCAGACATACGTTGCGGCCTCTATGGGCCTCGTCAGTGAAGTGGAGTTGCATCCCTCTAAGGCATGTGTGCAAGGAGGCCACGTCTGTTTACCCCTTTTTCTCTTAGGGTGACCTAAGAGCATTTGCATAAATACAGAAATAAACAGAGATCGTGGCTGATGTGATCAAAATTATTTATTTGTGTAAGCCTCACTGGGTCATATCAGGCCAAGCCTGAGGAGCAAAGTAAAAGGGGTCAGTGGCAGTAATTTGAATGCAGTGTTTTGTAAGATGGCACAAGGGGTTGCTCAAGTCAGTGCTCCTTTTTGCCGTCAGGATTAATCTGTTGTATCTTTATGCTTTTGCGTATCCATGTGTTGCTTAATCATGCAACCTTATAAAGATATGAAACACTTTTTTTTCATGATTCAGATATAGAGCATGCAATTTTAATCCACTTTCTAATTTACTACTAGTATCAATTTTTCTTCATTCTCTTAGTATCTTTTTTTGAAAAGCATGAATGTAAGCTTAGGAGCCGGCACATTTTTAGTGGGTAGCTCTCGTTGAGCTGGTCATTTGAAAAGTAGATCCCAGCACAAAAAAAGTGTGGGCATCCCTATAAAGTATTTTAAAAGGATATTCCAGCCACAATTGCAAACCACATGGGTGCATTCCGGTATTGAATAGAAGCATTTCTGTAAAATGCATGCATTAGCTAAAATGTTTCTAATAAGCTATAGCTGTTTCAAAAATGTATTATGCACTGTGCACCAGCATTTTAAACACAACACTTGCTCAGAGAGTCTAAGGTGCATGTACCATCTGGTAATGACTCAATTTGTTAATTGCTGACATGATACAAGCCCCACTGATTATCTGAGCAGCTGCAGTATTTAAAATGTTGGTGCAGTGACAATATCTAGCTTTGCTTCACGTGCAGAGAAAAATGTTAACACTAAAACAGTGATAACTTTTACTAGAAGCATTTTTTCCAATACATGTATATTGCAAATATGTTTCTATTCAAAGATGTAATTAATCTATGTGCATTTAAATTTTGACCGGAATGTCCCTTTAATCTAACAATGTTCATTGTGCAAAGCTGGGGAATGGGTAGTAAAGGCATTATCTATCTTTTTAAACAATAACAATTTTTGTGTAGTGTCCCTTAAAGTTACGTTTTTTAATAGACCTCAAAATATATTTTAAGCAAACACCTAAATTTAAAGAGTTTAGGATTATTTTACTTTTTATATATATAAACAATTTTCCAATTATCTTGGCATCCTTTGTTTAAGGAGCAGCTATGCACTACTGGGAGCTAGCTGAACACATCTGGTGAATCAATGAAAAGAGGCATTTATGTGCAGCCACCAATCAGCAGGAAGTTCTCAGTAATGTACTGCTGCTCCAAAACCTATCTAGGTATGCTTTTCTACTAAGGATACCAAGAGAAAAAAAAACTAAATTAGAAAGTGGTTTAAAATCACATGTACTTTCTGAATCATAAAATAATATATTTGAGTTTCATGTTCTTTTACATAGTAAAGATAACTGAAGGCAAAATAATCATAGAAAATGCGTTCTAAATGAGAAAAAAGGTTTAGGAGCAGATGTAAGTAAAGAAAATGTTCCACCTGGATCCCCTCAGGTAGTGTTTCTATCATACAGGCTACTACCGCCAGTAAAATACAGCTGTTGTTCCCATCAATTGAGCTCCCAATAGAATAGAAAAGATGTTTTATTTTTTTGGCATAGTTCATTGAAAGGGTTTTGTGTGGGGGGGGGAAGGGTAAAAGGGTCACTAAAATCAATATTTTTCTTGCACGGTTCAGAAAGAGAAAACAATCTTAGCAATCTTTACTATTTAATTAAAAGGGACATAAAACCCAAAATTGTTATTTCAGGATTCAGATACAGCATACACTTTTAAACAACTTTCCAATTTACTTCTATTATCTAATCTGCTTAGTTCTCTTGGTATTCTTGATTGAAAAGCATACCAAGGTAGACTTGGGGGCTGAGTGCTAGCTGCTGACTGGTGGCTGCACATATATGCCTCTTTTATTGACATACAAATGTGTACAGCTTGCTCCCAAATAGTGCACTGCTGTTCCTTTAATGCAGGATACCAAAACAATGGCGCAAAATTGATAAGAGAAGTAAATTGGAAAGTTGTTTAAAGCTGTATGCTCTGAATCATAAAAGAAAAAAACATAATTTATGCTTACCTGATAAATTCCTTTCTCCTGTAGTGTGGTCAGTCCACGGGTCATCATTACTTCTGGGATATTAACTCCTCCCCAACAGGAAGTGCAAGAGGATCACCCCAGCAGAGCTGCTATATAGCTCCTCCCCTCTACGTCACACCCAGTCATTCGACCAAGAACCAAACGAGAAAGGAGAAACTATAGGGTGCAGTGGTGACTGGAGTATAATTTAAAAATTTAGACCTGCCATAAAAAACAGGGCGGGCCGTGGACTGACCACACTACAGGAGAAAGGAATTTATCAGGTAAGCATAAATTATGTTTTCTCCTGTTAAGTGTGGTCAGTCCACGGGTCAACATTACTTCTGGGATACCAATACCAAAGCTAAAGTACACGGATGACGGGAGGGACAGGCAGGATCTTTATACGGAAGGAACCACTGCCTGAAGAACCTTTCTCCCAAAAACAGCCTCCGAAGAAGCAAAAGTGTCAAATTTGTAAAATTTGGAAAAAGTATGAAGAGAAGACCAAGTTGCAGCCTTGCAAATCTGTTCAACAGAGGCCTCATTCTTAAAGGCCCAAGTGGAAGCCACAGCTCTAGTGGAATGAGCTGTAATTCTTTCAGGAGGCTGCTGTCCAGCAGTCTCATAGGCTAAACGTATTATGCTACGAAGCCAAAAAGAGAGAAGGTAGCAGAAGCTTTTTGACCTCTCCTCTGTCCAGAATAAACGACAAACAGGGAAGAAGTTTGGCGAAAATCTTTAGTTGCCTGTAAATAAAATTTCAGGGCACGGACTACATCTAGATTGTGCAGAAGTCGTTCCTTCTTTGAAGAAGGATTCGGACACAATGATGGCACAACAATCTCTTGATTGATATTCTTATTAGTGACAACCTTAGGTAAGAACCCAGGTTTAGTACGCAGAACTACCTTATCTGAATGAAAAATCAGATACGGAGAATCACAATGTAAGGCTGATAACTCAGAGACTCTACGAGCCGAGGAAATAGCCATTAAAAACAGAACTTTCCAAGATAACAGCTTGATATCAATGGAATGAAGGGGTTCAAACGGAACACCCTGTAAAACGTTAAGAACTAAATTTAAGCTCCATGGTGGAGCAACAGTTTTAAACACAGGCTTAATCCTGGCCAAAGCCTGGCAAAAAGCCTGAACGTCTGGAACTTCTGACAGACGCTTGTGTAAAAGAATGGACAGGGCTGAGATCTGTCCCTTTAAGGAACTAGCAGATAAACCCTTTTCTAAACCTTCTTGTAGAAAGGACAATATCCTAGGAATCCTAACTTTACTCCATGAGTAACTCTTGGATTCGCACCAATGTAAGTATTTACGCCATATTTTATGGTAAATTTTCCTGGTAACAGGTTTCCTAGCCTGTATTAAGGTATCAATAACTGACTCCGAAAAACCACGCTTTGATAAAATCAAGCGTTCAATTTCCAAGCAGTCAGCTTCAGAGAAATTAGATTTTGATGTTTGAAAGGACCCTGAATTAGAAGGTCCTGTCTCAGAGGCAGAGACCAAGGTGGACAGGATGACATGTCCACTAGATCTGCATACCAGGTCCTGCGTGGCCACGCAGGCGCTATCAGAATCACCGATGCTCTCTCCTGTTTGATCCTGGCAATCAATCGAGGAAGCATCGGGAAGGGTGGAAACACATAGGCCATCCCGAAGGTCCAAGGTGCTGTCAAAGCATCTACCAGGACTGCTCCCGGGTCCCTGGACCTGGACCCGTAACAAGGAATCTTGGCGTTCTGGCGAGACGCCATGAGATCTATCTCTGGTTTGCCCCAAAGTCGAAGTATTTGGGCAAAGATCTCCGGATGAAGTTCCCACTCCCCCGGATGAAAAGTCTGACGACTTAGGAAATCCGCCTCCCAGTTTTCCACTCCAGGAATGTGGATCGCTGACAGGTGGCAAGAGTGAGACTCTGCCCAGCGAATTATCTTTGATACTTCCATCATCGCTAGGGAGCTTCTTGTCCCTCCTTGATGGTTGATGTAAGCTACAGTCGTGATGTTGTCCGACTGAAACCTGATGAACCCCCGAGTTGTTAACTGAGGCCAGGCCAGAAGGGCATTGAGAACTGCTCTCAATTCCAGAATGTTTATTGGAAGGAGACTTTCCTCCTGAGTCCATGATCCCTGAGCCTTCAGGGAATTCCAGACAGCGCCCCAACCTAGTAGGCTGGCGTCTGTTGTTACAATTGTCCAATCTGGTCTGCTGAATGGCATCCCCCTGGACAGATGTGGCCGAGAAAGCCACCATAGAAGAGAATTTCTGGTCTCTTGATCCAGATTCAGAGTAGGGGACAAATCTGAGTAATCCCTATTCCACTGACTTAGCATGCACAATTGCAGCGGTCTGAGATGTAGGCGTGCAAAGGGTACTATGTCCATTGCCGCTACCATTAAGCCGATTACCTCCATGCATTGAGCCACTGACGGGTGTTGAATGGAATGAAGGACACGGCAAGCATTTTGAAGCTTTGTTAACCTGTCTTCTGTCAGGTAAATCTTCATTTCTACAGAGTCTATAAGAGTCCCCAAGAAGGGAACCCTTGTGAGTGGTAAGAGAGAACTCTTCTCTACGTTCACCTTCCACCCATGCGACCTTAGAAATGCCAGTACTAACTCTGTATGAGAGTTGGCAGTTTGAAAGCTTGACGCTTGTATCAGAATGTCGTCTAGGTACGGAGCCACCGAAATTCCTCGCGGCCTTAGCACCGCCAGAAGAGAGCCCAGAACCTTTGTGAAGATTCTTGGAGCCGTAGCCAACCCGAATGGAAGAGCTACAAACTGGTAATGCCTGTCTAGGAAGGCAAACCTTAGATACCGGTAATGATCTTTGTGAATCGGTATATGAAGGTAGGCATCCTTTAAATCCACTGTGGTCATGTACTGACCCTTTTGGATCATGGGTAAGATTGTCCGAATAGTTTCCATTTTGAACGATGGAACTCTTAGGAATTTGTTTAGGATCTTTAAATCCAAGATTGGTCTGAAGGTTCCTTCTTTCTTGGGAACCACAAACAGATTTGAGTAAAAACCTTGTCCGTGTTCCGACCGCGGAACCGGATGGATCACTCCCATTAGTAAAAGATCTTGTACACAGCGTAGAAACGCCTCTTTCTTTATCTGGTTTGTTGACAACCTTGAAAGATGAAATCTCCCTTTTGGGGGAGAGGCTTTGAAGTCCAGAAGATATCCCTGAGATATGATCTCTAACGCCCAGGGATCCTGGACATCTCTTGCCCAAGCCTGGGCGAAGAGAGAGAGTCTGCCCCCCACTAGATCCGTTCCCGGATCGGGGGCCCTCACTTCATGCTGTCTTAGGGGCAGCAGCAGGCTTTCTGGCCTGTTTGCCCTTGTTCCAGGACTGGTTAGGTTTCCAGCCTTGTCTGTATCGAGCAACAGCTCCTTCCTGTTTTGGTGCAGAGGAAGTTGATGCTGCTCCTGCCTTGAAGTTACGAAAGGCACGAAAATTAGACTGTCTAGCCCTAGGTTTGGCTCTGTCTTGAGGCAGGGCATGGCCTTTACCTCCTGTAATGTCAGCGATAATTTCCTTCAAACCGGGCCCGAATAAGGTCTGCCCTTTGAAAGGTATGTTAAGTAATTTAGATTTAGAAGTAACATCAGCTGACCAGGATTTTAGCCACAGCGCTCTGCGTGCCTGAATGGCGAATCCGGAATTCTTAGCCGTAAGTTTAGTTAAGTGTACTACGGCATCAGAAATAAATGAATTAGCTAGCTTAAGGGTTTTAAGCTTGTGTGTAATCTCATCTAATGGAGCTGATTCAAGGGTCTCTTCCAGAGACTCAAACCAAAATGCTGCTGCAGCCGTGACAGGCGCAATGCATGCAAGGGGTTGCAATATAAAACCTTGTTGAACAAACATTTTCTTAAGGTAACCCTTTAATTTTTTATCCATTGGATCTGAAAAGGCACAGCTATCCTCCACCGGGATAGTGGTACGCTTAGCTAAAGTAGTAACTGCTCCCTCCACCTTAGGGACCGTTTGCCATAAGTCCCGTGTGGTGGCGTCTATTGGAAACATCTTTCTGAATATAGGAGGGGGTGAGAAAGGCACACCGGGTCTGTCCCACTCCTTAGTAACAATTTCAGTAAGTCTCTTAGGTATTGGAAAAACGTCAGTACTCGACGGTACCGCAAAATATTTATCCAACCTACACATTTTCTCTGGGATTGCAACTGTGTTACAATCATTCAGAGCCGCTAAGACCTCCCCTAGTAATACACGGAGGTTTTCCAGCTTAAACTTAAAATTTGAAATGTCTGAATCCAGTTTATTTGGATCAGATCCGTCACCCGCAGAATGAAGCTCTCCGTCCTCATGTTCTGCAAATTGTGACGCAGTATCTGACATGGCCCTAATATTATCAGCGCACTCTGTTCTCACCCCAGAGTGATCTCGCTTACCTCTAAGTTCTGGTAATTTAGACAAAACTTCAGTCATAACATTAGCCATGTCCTGTAGTGTGATTTGTAATGGCCGCCCTGAAGTACTCGGCGTTACAATATCACGCACCTCCCGAGCGGGAGATGCAGGTACTGACACGTGAGGCAAGTTAGTCGGCATAACTTCCCCCTCGTTGTTTGGTGAATGATGTTCAATTTGTACAGAATGACTCTTATTCAAAGTAGCATCAATGCAATTAGTACATAAATTTCTATTGGGCTCCACCTTGGCTTTTGCACATATAGCACAGAGATATTCCTCTGAGTCAGACATGTTTAACAAACTAGCAATTTAACTAGCAAGCTTGGAAATACTTTTCACTCAAATTACAAGTAATGTGAAAAACGCACTGTGCCTTTAAGAAGCACAGAAAAAAATTATGACAGTTTAATAATAAGGAACTGGAAAAATTATAACAATCAGATTTTTCCCAGTAAAGGCATAAATTTAGCAAAGGATTGCCCCCATTAGCAATGGATAACTAACCCTTAATGGCAGAAAAAAATGTACAAAATATAAACGTTTTTTATCACAGTCAAAGCACAATCTCACAGGTCTGCTGTGAGTGATTACCTCCCTCAAAATAATTTTTGAAGACCCTTGAGCTCTGTAGAGACGATCCGGATCATGCAGGAAGAGAAACAGACTTTTGACTGAATTTTTGATGCGTAGCAAAAGCGCCAAAATAGGCCCCTCCCCCTCACTCACAGCAGTGAGGGAAGTTCAGTAAACTGTCTCAGATTAAAATAAACGATAGCCAAGTGGAAAAACAGTGCCCAAAAACAATTTTTCACCCAGTACCTCAGATATTTAAACAATTTAGCAGCCAGCAAAAACGTTTAAAATCAAATATCATGAAATGTCATTAAACAGCCTGTTGCTAGACGTTCCCACTGCAAGTAAGGCTAAAGATTATATGCATATAGTATTACCCAGAGAAGTGCCATTCCCCAGAATACAGAAGTGTACACATATATACATAAACAGCCTGATACCAGTTGCTACTACTGCATTTAAGGCTGAACTTACATTATATTGGTATTGGCAGTATTTTCTCAGTCAATTCCATTCCTCAGAAAATAATATACTGCAACATACCTCGTTGCAGGTGAACCTGCCCGCTGTCCCCTGATCTGAAGTTTACCTCACTCCTCAGAATGGCCGAGAACAGCAAAATGAATTTTAGCTACGCCGGCTAAAATCATCCAAAAACTTAGGTAGATTCTTCTTCAAATTCTACCTGAGAAGGAACAACACACTCCGGTGCTGTTTTAAAATAACAAACTTTTGATTGAAGATATAAAAACTAAGTATAATCACCACAGTCCTCTCACACATCCTATCTATTAGTTGGGTGCAAGAGAATGACTGGGTGTGACGTAGAGGGGAGGAGCTATATAGCAGCTCTGCTGGGGTGATCCTCTTGCACTTCCTGTTGGGGAGGAGTTAATATCCCAGAAGTAATGATGACCCGTGGACTGACCACACTTAACAGGAGAAAAAGGGGTTTCATATTCCTTTAAATGATCAAATTGTGCAAAATCTTATAATATGCACACTTTATGAGGCACTAGTTCCTACTAAGCATGTGCAAGAGTTCACAGTGAATATGCATATGAATCTGTAATTGGCTGATGGCTGTCACATGATTCAGGGGGCTGAAAACAAACTACTGCTCATTTGAAATTCAGATTAAGTGCAATTGTATTACCTATTTACTATGTATTTTTGTTCATTATGCAGTTTTACTTAATGTAATGGTTCTTTAAAGGACCACTAAACACATTAGAAAAGCATAAACAATAAATGCATAACAAGAAATTGCAAAAGCACTTGGTTAGAATTTCATATGAGTAGCAGATTTTGTTGTGACAAATGTCAGTTACAATTTTCTTCCTAATGCATCATGTGACAGCCATCAGCCAATCATGCAAAGCATGTATGTATATCCTTTGAATCTTGCACATGCTCAGTGGGAGCTGGTGCCTCAAAAAGTGTGCATATAAAAAAGAAAGTGACCACAGATAATGGAAGTGAATGCAGTGGAGGCTCCTCCATGTGTGCGCACTCGCACGTGCCCCCCTGTGATGCTAAGAGGAAAAAAAATATATTGAATAAAAACATAATTTATGTAAGAACTTACCTGATAAATTCATTTCTTTCATATTAGCAAGAGTCCATGAGCTAGTGACGTATGGGATATACATTCCTACCAGGAGGGGCAAAGTTTCCCAAACCTCAAAATGCCTATAAATACACCCCTCACCACACCCACAATTCAGTTTAACGAATAGCCAAGAAGTGGGGTGATAAAAAAGTGCGAAAGCATATAAAATAAAGAATTGGAATAATTGTGCTTTATACAAAAATCATAACCACCACAAAAAAAGGGCGGGCCTCATGGACTCTTGCTAATATGAAAGAAATGAATTTATTAGGTAAGTTCTTACATAAATTATGTTTTCTTTCATGTAATTAGCAAGAGTCCATGAGCTAGTGACGTATGGGATAATGATTACCCAAGATGTGGATCTTTCCACACAAGAGTCACTAGAGAGGGAGGGATAAAATAATGACAGCCAATTCCTGCTGAAAATAATCCACACCCAAAATAAAGTTTAATGAAAAACATAAGCAGAAGATTCAGACTGAAACCGCTGCCTGAAGTACTTTTCTACCAAAAACTGCTTCAGAAGAAGAAAATACATCAAAATGGTAGAATTTAGTAAAAGTATGCAAAGAGGACCAAGTTGCTGCTTTGCAAATCTGATCAACCGAAGCTTCATTCCTAAACGCCCAGGAAGTAGAAACTGACCTGGTAGAATGAGCTGTAATCCTCTGAGGCGGAGTTTTACCCGACTCAACATAGGCAAGATGAATTAAAGATTTCAACCAAGATGCCAAAGAAATGGCAGAAGCTTTCTGGCCTTTTCTAGAACCGGAAAAGATAACAAATAGACTAGAAGTCTTTCTGAAAGATTTAGTAGCTTCAACATAATATTTCAAAGCTCTAACAACATCCAAAGAATGCAATGATTTCTCCTTAGAATTCTTAGGATTAGGACATAATGAAGGAACCACAATTTCTCTACTAATGTTGTTGGAATTCACAACTTTAGGTAAAAATTCAAAAGAAGTTCGCAACACCGCCTTATCCTGATGAAAAATCAGAAAAGGAGACTCACAAGAAAGAGCAGATAATTCAGAAACTCTTCTGGCAGAAGAGATGGCCAAAAGGAACAAAACTTTCCAAGAAAGTAATTTAATGTCCAATGAATGCATAGGTTCAAAGGGAGGAGCTTGAAGAGCTCCCAGAACCAAATTCAAACTCCAAGGAGGAGAAATTGACTTAATGACAGGTTTTATACGAACCAAAGCTTGTACAAAACAATGAATATCAGGAAGAATAGCAATCTTTCTGTGAAAAAGAACAGAAAGAGCAGAGATTTGTCCCTTCAAGGAACTTGCAGACAAACCCTTATCTAAACCATCCTGAAGAAACTGTAAAATTCTCGGTATTCTAAAAGAATGCCAAGAAAAATGATGAGAAAGACACCAAGAAATATAAGTCTTCCAGACTCTATAATATATCTCTCTAGATACAGATTAACGAGCCTGTAACATAGTATTAATCACAGAGTCAGAGAAACCTCTTTGACCAAGAATCAAGCGTTCAATCTCCATACCTTTAAATTTAAGGATTTCAGATCCTGATGGAAAAAAGGACCTTGTGACAGAAGGTCTGGTCTTAACGGAAGAGTCCACGGTTGGCAAGAGGCCATCCGGACAAGATCCGCATACCAAAACCTGTGAGGCCATGCCGGAGCTACCAGCAGAACAAACGAGCATTCCCTCAGAATCTTGGAGATTACTCTTGGAAGAAGAACTAGAGGCGGAAAGATATAGGCAGGATGATACTTCCAAGGAAGTGATAATGCATCCACTGCCTCCGCCTGAGGATCCCGGGATCTGGACAGATATCTGGGAAGTTTCTTGTTTAGATGAGACGCCATCAGATCTATTTCTGGAAGTTCCCACATTTGAACAATCTGAAGAAATACCTCTGGGTGAAGAGACCATTCGCCCGGATGCAACGTTTGGCGACTGAGATAATCCGCTTCCCAATTGTCTACACCTGGGATATGAACCGCAGAAATTAGACAGGAGCTGGATTCCGCCCAAACCAAAATTCGAGATACTTC